>NC_089595.1:59611206-59911206 GCF_019320115.1 Miscanthus floridulus
TCTCTATCGGCAGTAGGCTACAAAAGACCTATGCATTGTGCTTATGTAATCTCTATCAGTAGTAGGCTAAGGAAGTCCTATGCATTACTTGTTATGAATTAATCTCTTGGGTTTTCTATTGAAGTCCTCTTCCACTATCTGTAGCCTACTATTTTACTAATTGAATTTCACAAAAAGATATGGAAGCTATGCAAGCAGAACCTATTGTTGATGGGCAGCAACCAATGACTAGTGCTAATGTTGTTTCCAAGGTCCTCTACCTCTACTAGGGCAAGCCCGCCTACTAGGCAAGCAGGAAAAAACTTTTTTTAAAGAATGTTGATATCCTGAGAAGCTCCACCAGAGCAGAGACATCGGTGGAGATGCCACTTCGGGAGCAGCTTGCTGGTGAATAGGAAAGTATTGTTGCCCTTGTCGAACTAGTGGATGAACTAAGAAGGAAGACAAAAGAGTCTGAAAGGGAGTTTGAGAAATTCAAGAAATGGCAACAGAAGGAGTACAATAGGCTCTGTAAGCAAGTCATGCGCTTAAGCTCTCCTGGTAGTTAACTCTTAGTCTTCAACTCCTGTGGCTTGATGCGGTGAACATTTGTAGTCTTTTGTGTGTACTCATGTGATGGTTTGTTGTGGTGATACTCTGTTAGTGGCTTGTTGCTGATGTGTGAAATGTTAATTGTTGGTATTTGATTGTTAGCTTGAATAATTATGTTGTCAATCTATGTAGTAGTGATAATCTCGAATTACTTTTCTGATGTAATTAGTCCTACATGTAGTAGAACCAGGATAGGCCATGTGATCAAATAAAAATGTGACACATGGACCAACTAGTGCATGACACGTGAATTGGCCAGGGCATGACACGTGGGTTATTAAAAATCTGATGCGTGGAAGGAAATTGTCTTGCCACGTGGATGTACAAAAATACGACACATGGACGTATAGCATCGTGACACGTGGTCAAATAAGAAACCAACACATGGACCAATAATAATATGACACGTGATCCAAGGGCAACACAACACGTGTGCTAGTAGAAAACTGACATGTGGAACAACCAGGAACCGACACGTGGTCCGGTGAGAACCTGAAATGTGCAAGAACCAGAGATGGACACGTTGTGTAATAAGAAGGTGACACATACTCGAACCATCTCCAATGCAACCAGCTATAGCATGTACACGTAGAAAGCATCCCCAACGAAAGTACCCGCCAGCATGGCTGCCCCCTAACACGCATGCAAAAGCTATTCTATGACGGTCAGTTTTCATCATAGTTATATCCACATCTATGACGAATTTCTTGAATCGCCATGGAATTTCAAGAATAACGCGACTTCTATGATGAATTGGTTTTTGTTATAAATTCATCATAAAACTAAAATTATGACGAATTTGGCACTTTCAGTGATGAAAGCTGTTCGTCAAAGAAGTGGATATTCCAAGTAGTGTTACGACATTGTGCTGCCATGGAAGCAAGTGGGTTGGCCTGATGATTGGAACAAGTTTGTCGATGGGTCACCATGCCTTACCCGATGCGAAGACTTGGAAATTATCGACTAAAGATGCTCGGTAGTCCACCAAGGGGGCTACCCACGAGGGTAGATTGATCGGAAGAGGTGCAGCAGTGAACAGGAAACTAGATGGTAATAGAGACAAAAGATTAGATAGGTTTAGGTCATCAGCTCGACGTAATACCCTAATCCTTGTTCTGTCCGGTTTGTATTGGCTATCATATGATATGAGATGTGTTTTGAGGGGGTCCCCTACCCACCTTACATAGCTCAGGGGGTAGGGCTACATGTCGATCAGGTCTATAAGGAAAATGGACCCTAGGCTCATTTACTTTGGATTTTGGTGTTTGATGACCAACACAACCAAATTGGACTAATCAATTTGCAAGTAATTGTTTTGTAGTTCAATAGGGTGCAAGACGTGACTTGGACTGAAGGTGACATGATGATGCCATGATCAACACCATAAGCAAGACCCTAGAAGCACAAGAGAAGACCCAAGATATCAAGCAAAGTTCAAGCATGAAGATAGGAACCAAGCCAGATGCAAGATCACGAAGAAACAAGCTTCACAGAGGTGACCAGATGTGGCCCTTATAGCAACCGGACGCGTCCGATCAAGATGCTCGGCAACGGCAGCGTTAGCAGCAGTGACCAAACGCTAAGGACTCAAGTGCCCAGATGCAACGATGGTACTGTTCATCATCTCGACAACACATTTAGCACTGACCGGACGTTGGCAGATGATCGATCGGACATAGGAACTGCAGCATCCGATTGAGTCTAGAGAGGTTCCAGAGCGACGCCAGCGTGATCGAATGCGTCCGATCGACAGTGACTGGACTTGGCCTAGATTCCGATCAACATGCATGCTCCAACGGTCGGGACAACAGAACACGTCTGGTCAGGATGACAGCAGCGTCTGGTCAGTAGCAGAAAGGTGGGCTTTGTCCCCAACGGCTACTTTCTTAGTAGGGCTTATAAATAGACCCCCAACTGGCTATTTGAACAGTGTGGAGCTAAGGAAATATGCCAAGGGTGTTAATACACCATTTTATTGATCTCCACTTGCATAGTGCTTATTGATTCATTAGGTGATTAGCAGTAGGTGCTTTGTGAAGTGCTTAGGTTGATTAGACCACCGCTTATGCGCTTGCTCTAGGTTTAGGCCTATTGCTTAGTGAGGTTTGCATACCTCTTATCATTTGATGCTTGTGTGCTACCATTGTTGTACATTAGAGAGGCTTATAGTCTTGCTGAGATCACACCATCCCGTATTTGTGGTGTGGCCACCACCGTGTACCGAAGGGAACAAGGCCTGTGGCTAGTTCGGCCAGGAAGCTTGATAGTGAAGATGGCAGGTGAGCATCTAGGAGAGGCTTAGCTGGAAGGCATGTTAGAGACCCACTTGTGCATGTGGGGAAGGCCCTAAGGCTATCCACGGAGCTTACCTAACTAGGAGCTTGGCCCCTTGTGAGGGATTCCTTGCAAGGGGCTCCGACGAGGACTAGGGGAAGCTTGCGCGCTTCTCGATACCTCGGTAAAAATACCAGAGTCATCGACAGGAGTTTGCATATCTCTACCTTACTCTTTAGCTTCCGCATTTACATTGTTTGCATAATTCGTTTTTACGATAGGGATAGCAACACACTAGCAAGACCGTAGTTGCACATTTAGATAGTTTATCTTTTGCATAGGTTTTGCTAAGAATAGAAAAAGAGGCCATAGTTTAGAGTTAGACTTTTAAGTTGCCTAATTCACACCCCCTCTTAGGTGTCATGGTCCCTTTCAATTGGTATCAGAGTCAATTGGCTCAATTTGGACTTTTGGCTTCACTGTCGTTCAGCCGACGCTATTTAGAGTGGATGGGATGGATATCTCTAGGCCTCCGCACTTTGACGGCACTAACTTCCCCTACTATAAAGCTAGAATGGCTTGTCACCTTGAGGTGGTAGATTTGGGTGTTTGGAGGGTCACTTGTGACGGGATGAAACCCATTAAGAATCCTGAAAAACCCACAAAGAGTGAAGAAAAAGAAATTCATTTCAATGCTAGAGATAAAAATTGCTTGTTTGAATCTTTTAGCATGGATGTGTTTAACCAAGTGTTCACTTTAAATATGGCACATGAAATTTGGTTAAAACTCAAAGAGCTCCATGATGGCACGACTAATGTCCATGAGCAAAAACATTGTCTAGCTAAACAAAATTATCATTCCTTTAAAATGAATGATAATGAGCTTGTTCTTGATATGTATTCTCGTTTGAATCTAATTATCAATGAGCTCCATTCAATAGGATTAATGTTGCTAGATGATGTGGACATCATGAGGAAGATCATCTCCATGCTACCACAAAAGAAATATGCAAGCATCATCACCATCCTTCACAACATGGAGGACTTGAGCACCATGACCCCAGCCATAGTCATTGGCAAGACAGTGGCATTTGAAATGTCATGGAAGATGGGTCAAGAAGAAGCCTCTTCATCAAGCAAAGGCAAAGCTCTCGCATGTAGTGAGAAAAAGAAGATGAAGGGAAAGCAAGTTGAGACAAGCTCAAGTTCAAGCTCCTCCAGTGAAGATGAAGAAGAAGATGAGGATGATGATGATGATGATTTAACTGATGATGATCAATCTTCCTCCTCCACCTCCGACCTTGATGAATAATCAATCAAACTTATCAACAAGGTGGAGAAGATGATCTAAAGGCTCAATGTCAAGGGTGTGCCCATCCAAATTCAAGATTTCATCTTCACCAATCAAAGAAATGAGCAAAGAAAGAAAGGATGCTATAGATGCGGCGAGTTGGGGCACTTTGTGGAAGTTTGTCCAAACAAGTCCACACCCAAGACAAAGAAGAAGGCATGCAAGGACAAAGCCCTCACATCAATAAGGTCATGTGATGATTCTTCAAGTGAAGAAGAAGACCATCACAAGATGCGTGGGCACAAGCACTCATCATCAAACACCCCACGTGTGTACCTTATGGCACAAGGTAACAAAAAGCCTATCCCTAGCGATAGTGACAATAATAGTGATACTGATGATGAGCTACCTTCTTATGATCAAATTGTGCAAGAAAATCTTAACTTTGCTAAAGTTTGGACTAGTCAACAAAAGAAGCTTGAAAAATTATAAGAAAAACTAGATAGCTCAGAACAAACTTATGCTACCTTGCTTGAACAATATGAAACTTTTGCCAATCTTAATATGGCGCTATCTACTAAAATTGAGCAACTTGAGACTAGTGAAACACAAATAATTGCACAATTAATGATGAGCAACTTGTAAAGAAAAATGAAAAATTAAAAAAAAAGTTAGCTAACTCACAAGATGCTTATAAAAGTTTTCTTGCTAAAATGGAAACTATGTGCAAACATTGTGATGAGCTAATTAATAAAGTTGCTAATCTTGAAGCCGTTGGTTCTACCCCCATGGAGGCACCTAAAAAGAAAAGTTCTATCTTTGACGTGCTTAAAAAGGATGCCTCTACTTCTTGCAATGATTTATGTTTAGACTCATCCTTGTGCAACCAAGTTTGTGTTGAGAAAGTTGTCGTAGATACATGCACACAAGAGGTCACAATGGAGAATGAGCAACTCAAGCAAGAAGTGGCTCGCCTTACCAAGGACTTAAGTAAAAGGCAAAATGGAGCAAGCCCAACTTCATCAAGATAACACCGTCAAGGGAGAGAAGAAGCTTGATGAAGGATAAACTATGGTTTTCCATGTATGCCACAAGGAAGGCCACAAGTCCTATGAGTGCATGGTGAAAATGGGGGAGGAGCTAAGAAGAAAGAGAAAAACAAAAAGGAAACAAGCAAGCTCTCCAACACTTACACCAACAAGGTGGACAAAAAGGCCTCCACACCTTATCTCTTGAAGAAGAAGAAAAATGACAAGGTCATGGCCATTAAGGTGAACAAGCAAGCCAACAATGGGGCCAAATGCATTTGGGTGCCAAAGGAGATCATTTCCAACATGAAGAGCACCAAAAAGGTTTGGATCCTGAAAGGGAAGTGAGAAGTCCGATGGACTTCAGGGAATTTGGAGACTTGGTATAGTTTTGGGTGCATTTCATGGGGTGCATCACATTGGATCATGTCAATTACCAAGTGGGTTAATGAACACTATGGACCCAAATTCCCCTCACCATGTTAGGTAACTAGATTTAATTTCTTGCAATCTCAATTAGCATCTAGTTTCTTTTTATGCCTAGGTTTGCATTTGCATGCTTAAATATTTTGTCTTGCATACACTAGGTTTATCTTATGGTAGGCTTGCTCTGTTTCACTCTTAACCCTTGGAGCAAATCTACATGGTCTAAAATTATTTAGGAGCACGGCACATAGCTTGTTTTACAATTGTTCATGTAATATGTGCCAAAGTCGAAATTGTAGATAATTTCTCCCAAATATCACCTTCGAAAATGATTCTCACATTCATGTGATGCCATCTTTCAAGTGGTATTTTTTATTCTAAAATCAATGTGCATGTCTCATACAAGTATTCCATACTTGTGTGCACAAATTTAGGGGGAGGTTACTCTACAAGTTGGATGCTTTGAGACTACCACTTTTTCAAGCTTACCATGTGTGTAGTAGTCTCATTGCAACAAAAATAGAGTCCCTAGAGTTAACCATCATACTTCAAATATCCACCACCTATTGCAAGTGGTGTAAATCAAATTGGTTTCTACATGTGGTATTTCTAAACCAATTTAATCATGTTGATTTTACTTTGGTATTTATATGCTTTCTCCATGCATTATATAGATTAAACTCCCTTGAGCATTAATTTGTCAATTATGCATAAACTACATTCTTCATCATATGTATGCATATATTTAGGGGGAGCTTAGTCTATATAATGTGAGAGTCTAATTTTGTGACCTATTCCACTTCACATACAAAGGATCACAAAGTTTGACCCTCTCTTGTGCTACTAATGTCTTCCTTTTTGGTGTTTGATTCCAAAGGGGGAGAATTTGTAGGACCAAAACCAAGCCCGATCATAATAATTTATAAGTGGTAATGGTCCGAGAAAGGGAGGATAGTGGTTTATGGAGTTAGGGGGAGGCTTAAATCCATAATGCCACATGAGGACATTTGCAAGGGCAAGATAAGTTTCCAAAGAATGTTTACATGTGGTATCTTTTAGCATTTTACAACCTTGCCCCTTGCATTGCATCCTAGCAAGTAAATAGTTTTTAAATTCCAAAAAATTTTATTATTTGCTTGTTTTGGTTGTGTTGTCATCAATCACCAAAAAGGGGGAGATTGTAAGGAAAATGGACCCTAGGCCCATTTACTTTGGATTTTGGTGTTTGATGAGCAACACAACCAAATTGGAATAATGAATTTGCAAGTAATTGTTTTGTAGTTCAATAGGGTGCAAGACGTGACTTAGATGAAGGCAACATGATGATCCCACAATCAACACCATAAGCAAGACCCTAGAATCATAAGAGAAGACCTAAGATATCAAGTAAAGTCCTAAGCATGAAGATAGGAACCAAGCTGGATGCAAGATCACGAAGAAACGAGCTTCACAGAGGTGACCAGACGTGGCCCTTATAGCGACCGGATGCGTCCGATCAAGATGCTCTGCAACGGCAGCATCAGCAGCAATGACCGGACGCGACATTGGCATTGTTCGTCATCTAGGCAACACATTCAGCACTGACCGGACGCTGGCGAATGATCGACCAGATGTAGGAACTGCAGCGTCCGATCGAGTCTAGAGAGGTTCCAGAGCGATGCCAACGTGACCAGACGCATCCGATCGACAGTGACCGGACTCGGCCTAGAGTCCAATCAATGCACACGCTCCAATGGTTGGGACGACCGGACGCGTCTAGTTAGGACAACAGCAGCGTCCGGTCAGTAGCAGAAAGGTGGGTTTCATCCCCAACGGCTACTTTCTTAGTGGGGCTTATAAATAGAACACCCAACCAGCCATTTGAACAGTGTGGTGCTGAGGAAACATACCAAGGGTGTTAATACACCATTTTAGTGGTCTCCACTTGCATAGTGCTTAGTAATTCATTAGATGATTAGCGTAGGTGCTTTGTGAAGTGCTTAGCTTGATTAGACCACCACTTATGCGCTTGCTCTAGGTTTAGGCCTAGTGTTTAGTGAGGTTTGCATACCTCTTACCACTCGGTGCTTGTGTGCACCATTGTTGTACATCGGAGGGGCTTGTAGTCTTGTGAGATCACACCAACTGTGTTTGTGGTGTGGCCACCACCGTGTATCGAAGGGAACAAGGCCCACGGCGGTTTAGCCAGAAGCTTGATAGTGAAGATGGCAGTGAGAATCCAGGATAGGCTTGCCGGTAGGCAAGCCAGAGACCCACTTGCGCATGGGGAAGGCTCGAGGCTATCCACGGAGTTACCCGACTGGGAGTTTGGCCCTTGTGAGAGATTCCTTGTGAGGGGCTCCAACGAGGACTAGGGGGAAGCTTGCATTCTTCTCGATACCTCGGTAAAAATACCAGATTCATCGATGGGAGTTTGCATATCTCTACCTTACTCTTTAGCTTCTGCATTTACATTGTTTGCATAATTCCTTTTTATGATAGAGATAGCAACATACTAGCAAGACCGTAGTTGCACATTTAGCATAGTTTATCTTTTGTATAGGTTTTGCTAAGAATAGAAAAAGAGGTCATAGTTTAGAGTTAGACTTTTAAGCTACCTAATTCAGCCTCCCTCTTAGGTGTCATGGTCCCTTTCAAGGTCTAAGTGCCAAGATGCCTTGCGGTGTTGGTCGAGCAATGTCAGTGCGTTCTAATCCTTCAGTCTTGTGGGCTAGGACCGCCCGTGTTGGTGCGGACCCATGTGTGTATTACCAGTGGGTACCTAGGGTTCAGACTCCCCATAGATACTCCCTCAGTGTCCTTGTATCCACTTGGTGACACCGTCTTGACCAAATCCTGAAGGAGTCTAGTATAGAGCCGACCAGCTTTAACTGATGACCTAGGCAGTGAAAGTGGTGTGGGGGTATAACCCTAGGTATCCACGACAATGGACATGGGCCACACCACCAGTAGAGGTCTAGCCCATAAGATCAAGGCCTACGGTGCTCGACTCTGGTCAGTGTGCACCACAAGGCAATCAGAAGACATCTTGGCAATGAAGGAAGATCTGTTCAGATATGATAGATACCATATTCCTTTAAATACTTACCATATAGCTGAATAGATCTAGACCTAAACCGACATGTAACCCTACCCTCCAGACTATATAAGATGAGTAGGAACCCCCCTCGAATGCATCTCATATTCAATACAATCCACCAAAGACACAGAATGTAGGGTATTACATCGATAAGACAGCCTAAACCTATCTAAATCATTGTCTCTGCGCCTATGTCACCATACGGTTCCAATTATGCGCACCTCCACCAGTCATCTACAACCATGGGTATACCCCTCGGTAGACTGCCAACTAGATTTCATCGATAGTGGCACGCTAGGTAGGGGGTGCATGCTAATTACATGGCCAACCAGATGGTCAAATTCCTGAGATCCATGATCTTCACTGATCTAGGGCAGTCGTTCATGATTGGATCCATAATCTGGATTATCAACGCTGACGGCAACAGAGAGATTATGGAGGCAATGCAGGGATAATCATGCCCTGAGTGTGTTAGTGCTGATCACGCCAGCACTGGCACTAGAAGCTCCAATCTTGGTTCCTCACCAAGTTAGGAGATCCATTGATCAGGATGATCTGAATAGCATATGTCAGATCGGGTCACTAATGGCTTAGCTAAGTGCTTATCTCTCGTGGAATTAGTTTTAAATAAATCTACCAATGGAGATGTGACTCCTACACTCTAAGGTCACCATGCCACTAATGCCAAGCACCCTACTCATGCACGTCATTCGAGGTGGCAAGATGAAGATCTGGTGATCATGACAACTCTGAACGGGCGTATCGTTCAACGACGACCACTCCCCGCCCCGACAGGAGAACATGTCGAGGCCCTATTCTTTTGGGCTTATGGGTGCGGATCCGAATCTGTCGGGATGCCCTACAACATCTTTTCACCGACCACACCAATTGCAGCAACATCAACGACCTCTACCAGATCGACCTCCCTGAGGCCGACTAGCTTGCGCCAACGGTAAACATGGTGCAAATCCGATAGCTTTTGAATGAAATGCTCCATACAATCCTGGAGGAAAGCCCTAAGCCATATTCTGAGGGCTCTACCAGCAGCTACCCACCTTTCCCTCTAGGCTTTGGAAGAGAGCTTTTCATGGTTAGCCACAACAGCGTTGCTATCAATGGAGAAACTAGTGTCTAGCACCGTGAACACGAAGACAGGAACACTAATCGCCAATAACGTCATAATGAAGAAGCAGAAAACACCACCCAAGCCACTAGAGGTGGCCTACCATCTCTCGCTCGTAATCTCCAACAAGAGTTCCTCATGGTGGACAACTAGCAAGTGGAGCAGACGTCGAGTGCTAATCTGGCTGTGCCACCCATGAGCTGGCTAGACTCCCACCAACACCAGCGGTACTCAAGATTCAATCGCTGCTTAAAGCAACTCAGGTCTAGGTCAACAACATCCGAAACCTAGTTCCATCTTTTTCGACAGCATCAGCTCGTAGTCGAAACCCCCATGGCTCTCACCATGGGGGGGGGAAGCTTTTATCATAGCGGCCAGATCGTCCAAGGGGTGTCTAGGGGCAATTATTTCCATCAACCCTGGATCATAAGGACCATGAAATCAGGGTGGTTGACTAGCTCATGATGCCAATCTAGGAGGTTAATCAACCCCTGTGCGGTGACGCCCACGATCGTATCAACACCAATCTTGATGTCCGCAATCGCATCGAGAACAGTCGTGCTCAGCGGCATCAGGCAGAACTCCAATGCCGACAAGAGTATGACAACCAACATGGCAACCCCATCAGCCACCGACCACTCCCCGCTATCGAGCCGATAGGACCTCACCCCTTCACATCATGGCTGTGAGCTGTATAGTGGCCTGCATGCTTCAAGGTCTTCGGGGTCGATCCCTATGATAGCAAGGCTAATCCTAAGCAATGGATGCAGCTCTATGAGATCGTCGTACGTGCCACCAGGGGAAACAACAATGTAATGGCAAACTATTTGCCTGTTATGCTCTCCCAATCTACCAATAATTGGCTTATGGGCTTGGGGAGGACTCCATTGAATCTTGGGATGATCTTAAGAGAGTTCTTATCGAGAATTACATGGCAACGTGTCAGCAGCCTGGCACGAAGTATGATCTAGAGAAATTCCATCAGACGTCTAGGGAACCATTGTGAAACTACATTAGGCATTTCTCGAAAATGAGGAACACCATCCCCAACATTAGGGACAGTGAGGCCATCCCTGCTTTCACTAAAGGACTCCATCACCATCAGGAGCTGCGCTCCAAACTTTACCGCAAGAGGCCCTAGACCATCGGCGAACTCCTCAAGGTTGCAAACTCATACGCAGACTCCAAAGAAGCTGATCGGTAGTTCGAGGACGATGTTGCTCATGCTTCCTCCTCGGATCACCACCCATGTCGTGATGATGATTGCCGCGAAGAATGGTGTTATGAAGATCACGGAAGGCACTACGACGATCACGAACGCCATCATAATGATCGACCAGAGGGATCAAGGGCTGCATAGACATGTCACCGCCGACCGAAAAACTTCATCAACAACGTAGAGCAGCCACACGCTGAGCGCAATTTCAATGCTACCTATGAAAAGCTCCTTGATGGTCTGTGCCCAATTCACAAGCACAGCAAGCACACCATGCGGCAATGCTATGGCATGGCCAAAGCTTTCTACAATGAGGAGCAAAAATGACAGCGGTGCAAGGACGACGAGTCAGATGATGGCAAGATGGAGGAGAATCCTAAGGACGCATGACCCACTTTCCAAGATGCCAAGAAGACCTGTCGCCACAATCTTTGGAGGGTACACCGCCACCAAGAGCAAACGCTCGGTAGGTCATGTCGATCACCAAGTATGACATGGTCGCCGATCCTAAATATCTGGACTAGTCAGAGTACCCTATCACCTTTAGTTGGGACAACCAGTGGGTGGATATCACATACCCAGGGTGTTTCCCACTCGTGCTGGATCCCACCATCCGCAACGTGCTGTCCAAGAAGGACCTCATCAATGGTGGGAGTGCCCTCAATCTCCACTTCGCTGGAGCCCTAACTGAGATAGGCCTCACAAAGGATGATCTTGTCCTTGTTGATTCTCCATTTTGGGGGATTGTACCTAGCAGAGCGTCCCAACCTTTTAGGCAGATCACCTTGCCAGTCTAGTTTGGCACTACCGACCACTTTCATACTGAGTACATGAACTTCTTCATGGCAGACTTCGACATCACCTACCATGCCATCCTTGGCCGACCAGCTCTCGCCAAGTTCATGGCCATGCCCCATTATGTCTACCTGGTGTTGAAGATCCCGATGAAATTGGGCATTCTCACTCTACGTGCCAACGTCTCCACCGCCTATGACTCTGAAAGAGAAGGACTCGCCATCACTGATGCGATGGATCTCTTAGCTAGAATGGAGGCTTGTATCATTGACTCCAAGAAGGAACCAGTGGAGGAGCAGGCGATCTTGACTCAGGAGCCACTTCGGTCTACGACTAAGTCCAAAGACATAAAGGAGGTTGAGGTCATGATCGGTGACAGAAGCAAGACGGTCTGGATTGGGGCCCATCTTGACCCCAAATAGGAAGACACGCTTGTCAGCTTCCTCCATAGAAATGTCAATGTCTTTGCATGGAAACCTACTAACATGCCTGGCATTCCTCGAGAGCTGATCGAGCACTCCTTAAATGTCTCGCCGACCACCAAACCGATCAAGCAAAAGCTTAGACGATTCATGCAAGACAAAAAGGAGGCTATTAAGGCAGGAATAACTAGGCTATTAGTAGCTGGCTTTATTAAAGAGGTGTATCACCCAGAGTGGCTCACCAATCCGGTCCTTGTATGAAAAAAGAATAATGATTGGAGAATGTGCATTGATTACACCGATCTCAACAAACACTGTCCTAAAGACCCCTTCGGCTTACCTCGCATTGATGAGGTCATAGATTCAATAGCTGGTTGTGAGCTCTTGTGCTTTCTTGATTGCTATTATGGTTATCACCAGATATCCTTAAAGGAGGAAGACCAGATCAAAACTTCGTTCATCACAAGCTTCGGTGCCTATTTCTACACCACCATGTCCTATGGGCTAAAAAACGCAGGCACCACCTAGCAGAGGGCTATCAAGCGATGCCTCCAGGACTAAATCCGGAAGAATGTCGAGGCATATGTCAATGATGTGGTAGTTAAGTCTAAGACAACCGGCAACCTCATCGCCGACCTCGAAGAAACTTTTCGAAACCTGAAGAAATTCCAATGGAAGCTAAATCCCACTAAGTGCATATTCGGTGTTCCATCTAGTATACTCCTAGGCAACATCATTAGTCACCATGGCATCGAAGCAAAACCAAAGAAGATAGAAGCGGTTACCAAGATGAAACCGCCGATCCACGTGAAGGATATCTAGAAGCTAACGGGATGCATGGCCGCTTTAAGTCATTTCATATCCTGATTGGGTGAAAAGGGTTTGCTGTTCTTCAAGCTGCTCAAAGCTTTGGAGAAGTTTACCTGGATGCCTAAAGCCGACAAGGCCTTTGTTGAGCTCAAGCAATTCATCACAATGCCTCCAGTCATGACGGCCCCACAAGCCGGCAAAACCTTATTGATCTACATCACTACAACCAACCGTGTCGTTAGTACAACCATCGTCGTTGGACAAAAAGAAGTCAGGCATGCCTATAAAGTTCAACGCCCTGTCTACTTCATCAGCAAAGTCCTGAACAAGTCTAAGGCTTGATATCCTCAGGTCTAGAAGCTATTGTACGCTATCCTTATTACTTCCAAGTGGCTCTGCCATTACTTTGAGACATATCAAGTAGCAGTGGTTACTGAGTATCCACTAGGAGACATCCTCCATAATAAGGAAGCCAATGGCCGCATCATTAAATGGGCGGTAGAGCTTGGCACGTACTCCATTGATTTCAGGGGCCGCCAGATGATAAAGTCTCAAGTGCTCGCTGATTTCATCACCGAATAGACTGACATGCAAGCTCCTATCTTAGCCGACCAACCCGAGCACTGGGTCATGTACTTTGACGGCTCCCTCAACCTTAACGATGCTGGGGCAGGTATCTTTTTTATTTCTCCATCAGGGGATCACCTCCGATATGTCCTCCGAATTCATTTTCCAACCTCCAATAACACCGCTGAGTATAAAGCTTGTCTCCATGGTCTCCGTATTGCCATCGAACTTGGCGTTAAACGCCTCTTGGTATATGATGACTCCACACTAGTCATTAATTAGGTCAATAAAGATTGGTCTTGTACCAGTGATAAGATGGATGCTTACTGCTCAGAAATCAGAAAGTGTGAGGGCAAATTCTACGGTATTGAATACCACCACGTCGTACGAGATTAGAACCAAGCAGCTGACCAACTATCAAAGCTAGGGTCAACTAGAGTCGAGGTCC
This sequence comes from Miscanthus floridulus, assembly GCF_019320115.1. NCBI lineage: Eukaryota > Viridiplantae > Streptophyta > Magnoliopsida > Poales > Poaceae > Miscanthus > Miscanthus floridulus. The sequence goes on from NC_089595.1 coordinate 59,625,277, forward strand.
CAACCGGTGTCTTCATCCAGGATCTTCAAACTCCATCCATTAAGCAAGAGCAACCAGTTCACGAATCTTCCCCTGCCGAGCAATTGGTCCTGGTAATTCTCGTGCTGAGTAGTGATTGGTGAGAGCCTTTTATCAAGTACTTGACCACTATAGATGTACCGGCTGACAAGACCGAGATGGAATGCCTAATTCGCCACAGCAAGCATTATGTGCTAGTTGATGGCAAGCTAATGCGAAAGAATGCAAAGGAGGAATTGCTTCCGAAGTGCATATCTCAAGAAGGAGTGGCATTGCTTCAAGAAATCCATGCTGGATCCTGTGGCAACCATGTAGCCTCTAGAAGTCTGGTCAGCAAAGCTTTCTGAGTAGGTTTCTATTGGCAATCAGTAGTCACAGACGCTAAAACGCTTGTCCGATGGTGTGAGGGATGCCAATTTATTGCCAAACAAATCCACATTCCAGCTTAGGCTCTACAGACGATTTGCGCCTCTTGGCCATTCGCATGCTGGGGACTGGACATGATTAGGCCATTCAAGAATGCTCCCAGTGGATTCCGATGGGTTTATGTTGCTATTGACAAATTCTCCAAGTGGATCAAGTACAAGCTGCTCGTCCAGTCTACAGCAAAGAAAACAGCGGAGCTCTTCAACGACATCATCCATACGTTTGGGCTATCGAACAGTATCATCAATGACCTTGGTTCCACATTTAACGACAGCGACTTCTAGGTTTTCTATGAGGATTGGTGCATATCTGTTAAGTATGTATCGATCGCGCACCCCAGGGCTAATGGCTAGGTCGAGCGAGCGAGCGGCGTGATTTTAAATGCCCTGAAGAAGAGGTTATATGAGAAGGATCAGAAACATCTAGGCAAATGGCTCAAAGAACTACCATTGGGGACTAAGGACCTAGCCCAGTCGTAACATTGGAGTCTCCCCCTATTTCTTGGTGTTTGGATCAGAGGTCATGTTACCCGTCGATGTCGCTTTCCAAGCACCAAGGATAGAGAACTATGATGAAGAGAACAACGATCAAGCACAACAAGACGATGTCGACTAACTTGAGGAAGCACGCTTGGTCACATATGTTTGGATGGCCAAGTACCTGGACAGTCTGCATCTGTCGACGAAATCTAGTCGGTAGTCTACCGAGGGGTATATCCACGATAGTAGATGAATCGGTGGAGGTGCGCGTGATCAGGAAGCAAATGGTAATAGAGACACAAGACACAAGATTTATACAGGTTTAGGCCATCAGCTTGATGTAACACCCTACACCATGTGCTCTATTTTTTTTATTGATTGTGTATCAGATTCGATATATCTCGTCTAGTGGACCCCTACTCCTCCTTATATACTCTAGAGGGGTAGGGTTACAAGAAAAATATCCTATTTGGTATTGTACAATAAATCACATCTTCATGTAGTCTTGCATGCATGCCTTGATCTTGTGGGCTAGGCCACCTTTGGGGCATGGCCCATGTCTTGTCTTGTGGGTACCGAGGGCCATACCCCCACAGCTAGTCCCTGAGCGCCTTATATCCTTTGAGCAACGCTGTCTTGAACTGAGCGATGAAAGTCGAAGCCGACCAGTTTAACCAGTGCACAGATCTCGGACTTAGCCAAGTAAGGCTTGCCAGAAGGATGTAAGGGGCTCAAGATAAAAATTTGAAAATTCTCCACCTTAGACGAAGTGTAGCCACTTAGACTCCATTTGCAAGGAATCATCCATGACTTAGGCAATAAGGAGGGTAAATCAAGAAAAGAGCACTAGATTCACCACCAGGTGAAGTGTAGCCACTTAGTCCCTAAGCCTGCTGGAAGATGAAGAAATAAATTTTGTAGTAGGGTCAAAGAAAATAAGCCTGAAAGCTTGCCAACGTCATCTGTCATGAGCGCATCAAGACCACAGATGTGCTACCCAAGATAAGCACCCTGATCCAAACAACATGGAGCAAGTTGATAGCACACCAATGAGACGTAGAAAGATCTGACCGCCAAGGGAGTCCCTAGCTTAGCTGGCGACTCTTGCATGAAAAATCTGAACACCGAGGAGTCCCTAGCTTAGTTGGCGACGCTTGAACGAAGAATCAGAACACCGAGGAGTCCCCAGCTTAGCTGGTGAGCCCCTAGTGTGGCTGATGATGAAGCGACAAACAATCCAAATGCCGAGGAGCCCTAGCTTAGCTAACGAGCCCCCAGCGTAGCTGACGATGAAGCAATGAACAATTCGACCAGTTGGTTGGCGAAGAATCGAGCTCTGAGTAGCCCAACCAACTAGTCGACAATGAAGTGAGCGCCGAGTAGAAGTGAACACCGAATAGTACGACCAACTGGTCAGCGACGAAGTCCATGAACCTAGCGGTCCGACCAGTTGATCGGTGGAGAAGTTTGAAGTCCAGGTGGTGCGACCACCCGGACGATGATCCTGCAGTAAATATGTAGAATGAGTAGTACATGATGTAAAAATAAATATATGAACTCAACGATGAAGGCAGCAGTGTAGAATAGACAGACATTATGTTTGTATGAAGTGTTCATATTTTAAATATGAGTAACTTTGTGCCAGTTGGTTCTATATCGCATCACCAGCCCCGACTAGCCCATACTCCATAGCGTAGAGTGTTCAGCACCCGTTTACACGTAAGAGCATAGGCGTCGCTGAGGAGCCACTACCAACCACCCATAACACAGAGGGCTAGCGCTCGTGCACATATAGGAGTGAGATCGAGAACAGGGCTATTTCTGATAACGCAAGTGAGAACATGGCTGGTTGGCGAGTTCATGAATAATATCTTAAATATATTGTAAACATTAAGTTTTCTTTTGGAGATGTATTTATATTTAATATAAACTGCCCAAGCCGTTAGTTTGTTGGTTGAGGCCCCCAACCCCGGCTATCTCACACCCCATGGCGTAAAGAGCTTAGCTCATGTACACGCTTAGGAATATAGGCATCACCGAGGAGCCGCTGCCGACCACCCATAACGCAGAGGGCAGGCGCTCGTGCACGTGTAGGGAGAAACCAGAGACAGGGCCATCTCTGGATAGCACAAGCGTAAACGTGGCTGTTCGAGGAGCTATTGAGGCGAAAGCGTATGTCATCTTTAAGATGGTATACATGGAGAAAAGTTGTTTGGAGAATAATCATGTAGAGAATAGTATGAAGAAACATCATGGCGAAAACTTTGTTAAATATTCATATATAAAAAGGTATTTATCTTTAGACATAACATCTGATCGGTGGCGTATGACGTTATCTGGTCAGCGTCGATGAAATTGCCTGGCCCTCAAACTTTCTAGCATGTCGTCATGGCGGCGGTCGCAGTCGTCATAGCACCGTTCTACGCGGCGATCATCATTGCGACATGGCAGGCGGTCAGAGCAAGTAGTCTGGGCGATGTCATCCTTATGCGGCTGGTCGGCCTTAGGCAGATCAGATACGGAGAGATTGTTGTCATAGCCGCATTCAATCTGGTCAGAGAGACTATGCAACATGGCACTTCAATAGCCTGCGGAGTGGAGTAATCGACATATATAATATCCAGCTCACGTCTATGTAGAGGAGCTATAGTCGTAGTCGAGGGCGAGGTTCAATGAGTCATGATGGAAGACAAAGATGATCGCTGCTGTGAATAACCAAAGAAGCGTATGTAGATACACAGAGACATAAACATGTACTAAATTGGAAGAAAGGAGTAGGACTTAGCTTGTCAACAAGCCGCCGGTCGTGTTTGTGCTTGGGACCTCCATGCGCGCATGCTGAGCGTGTATATATATACTCCCATATATACAAGCCAATTAATGCAATGCACTGTACATCCTCCTTTGTTGCTTGAGGTTGTGCGACGGTTCCTACGCAGACGCCGCTTGACGCTTCCACCGATGGCATGAATAGGAGAGCTGTGTGTGGCTGCCGATCCTGATTGGTCGGTATTGTATAGGGCATGGAGGCACGCCGTCCAACATCAAGAGAAGGGCGCCACTTGACTCAGCACCTCATCACGAGCTACCGTAGATTGCCCCGGGACGTAGAATCCCATCGTAGGCCGGCAGGAATACCGCGAGACGCCAAGTTGCTGCCAATGCCGTTGGTGAACAAATTCCCATCTGGTTCACCATAGAATCAGCATGCACACCTCCTACCTAGCGTGTCACTATTGACAAAATCTAGTCGACAGTCTACCGAGGGGTATACCCACGATATTAGATGAATCGGTGTGCGCATGATCAGGAACCGAATGGTAACAGAGACACAAGACACAAGATTTATATAGGTTCAGGCCGTTAGCTTGGCGCAACTCCCTACTTCTTGTGCTCTGTTATTTTGTATTGATTGTATATCAGATTCGATATATCTCGTCTAGTGGACCCATGCTCCTCCTTATATTCTCTGGAGGGGTAGGGTTACAAGAAAAATATCATATTTGGTATTATACAATAAATCACATCTTTATGTAGTCTTACGGTACACGCCTTGATCTTGTGGGCTGGGCCACCTTTGGGGTGTGGCCCATGTCTTGTCTTGTGGGTACCGGGGGCCATACCCCCACAGCGTCAATACTTCAATTGCAATATCCAGGAGCGATCCTTCGCGGTCGACGACATGGTACTCCACAAGAAATAGAAGACCGACGGGATGCACAAGCTATCTTCACCTTGAGAGGGTCCATACATTGTCAAGGCTGTGACCCACCAGGATCCTATAGACTCTACGATCAAGATGGTGTAGATCCTAAAGATTGAATTATTTAACCTAGATAACTGCTGAATCACGTTAAGATGATTAAAAGAAAGTTGTAGGGAATTTCATAAGCTTTCTAGAATGTTCACAACCATATTATTTAGATGTGTGTAACTTTAGTTAGGGTCAAAACAAGTGGCTACTATCTTATAGTCCAGAAAATTGCTTAGATGAGAATTTGTTTAGTTACTAGAGAAGAGATATGCACCTACTCAATAAAATAAGATGTAACTTGTTATCACCTTAATACAATGTTGTTGAAAACACCTATGAGAATGCATTTCATCATACCCCACCATATCATACATGTCGTTATATATGCATCCACGATATCTTATTCCATGATCATATATATAGGATCGTCCAAGAGGATAACTCTTTTGGAGTTCAACAAAGAAGAAGAGGAGGAACAATAGGAGACACCTCAGGCCATAGCTCTAGAAGGAGAGGAGCAAACTCTTGAGGACCTCCCTGAGTGCCTGGATCATAGGCCAACCTCTTTCCTCAAAGGAAAGCCCCGAAGCATTCTAAGTCTCCTATGTTTTACAAAACTTCACTTGAGTCCTTTTATGTTTGATGCATTAGGTGATAAGAGTTGAATTGAAACCACTTGATGCATAGAACTACCTTGTCTAGATATATACACCTTTAACCCTATGTAGGTCCAGAATCGAATACTTGCTTAGCCATGCTTAGACCGGTAGAAGTCGGATAATTTCCTATCACCTACGAGATATAGGTGGATACCGAAGCACGGTTGGCTATATTTGCTATCGGAGAAAAGAATCATGGGGTAATGTAAATGGAGGCCGGGCGGAGTCACTCATGTGAATCCATCTATGCCAATTAAAGACCGTACCATTGTTGGGTGCTTCTAACAAGATTAAACGCATGCCTCTCACTTAGCTAGCCAAATAACTCATTCCGATCGTGAAGCCAAGTTGCTCAACTCAGGCTGAGCCTCGTTCTGTAAGAGTGTGCACTCTGGATGGTAGTAAGGATATGCGGAGAGCTAGACATGAGCCCAAGGGTAGGCTAGGCCTAAACATCCAGGCAGCTGGTTGTCCCTGATTGTTCAGCGCTGATCGAACCCACGAAATGTGGACCTGAGTTGTACCAAAGGTGACCTAAGGTGACCATTGATCTGGTTTGCCTGGGTTTGTGTTAGGAATAAATTCCCAGCTAGTTGAAATTGATTAGAATCACCGCCTCTCCCGGACAGTGAGAAACTTGGCTAGTACCAACATCGTAGTAACTGTATTATGGAATGATGGTTATGATGAACATGGAATTATTATACCGGCTTTGGTTACTATTGTTATGCTACTAAATGATATACGACATGTTTGGCATAGGTTAGTTGCTAATCTAGAGATGAATAGCTATAATTAACTTGATGACTGAATTATAAAATGTATAGATGAATTAGTGGCTTTTTATGCAAAATGTTGTCAAGCTAGCTCCACTTATAAAGCCTTGCATAATCCTTGGAGTCACTTTATTTTTGGTTTATGATGGGTAAGTCTAGCTGAGTACCTTCTCGTACTAAGGGTTTTATTCCCATTGTTGCAAATGGTACAGTTTATCATGCCTATTGCAAGAACTGCTTTTGTCCACCGTGGATGAGGAGTAAGACCTGGGCAGGCATCTTTTAGTAATCCCTCTCTTATGCTTTTGTGGAACTATGATCAATGGCTGGCACCGTATTTGAACAATGATGACAGATGCTGGTTTCAAACTTATTTGCTTCTGCTACTATTTTATTTGAACTTGGTTTGTAATAACTTTTAATCGTACTCTGATGTATAGAACTGTATTTGTGAACTTTGTGTAATGTGTGACATGTATGTTGAATCATGTACGATCTTGGTTGTATGTTGGTTGAATCGAGACCCTTTGCGATAGTCGATGGACTACCGGGTTTATATGGGCTCAAGTATGATAGTGCGACCGCTTGTGGGCTACCATTGTACTTATGCTCTTATAAATTTGTCGATTCTACTACATTTGGATCTGGTGGTAATGCGACACGAGGCATGCACACAAATAGCAAGACAGGAACAATGGGCCTACCATGCGGGAGGTGGCGGCGGTCGGCCGGCCTTATTAGGGCTTCAGTCTAGATCAAGGGTCTAGATTCAATATGCACTAATGGACGACACAGATTTTGAGCATCAACCATCACCGTATGAACATCCCAGCAGGTGTAACACTACCGTAACGCACTAACATTGACTTTAGATCACCAACGTGCCCATTCAAACAATGGTTGTTCACCGTCGGTTCATCATACGTTAATCCAACGGTGATAACCAGATCACCATCGGATCTTACTGTAGCGCACATGTCCATCATGGCACCGGTTGTAAAAAAAAGTTATCTCTGATGGGTTCGTTGGGCAGCGGACATAGGATGAGCAGCTGGTGGTGAAAACCATTCTACCGCTGGACCGGCGGATGACACGGTGGTGAAGGGCGAGATTCTGTTCACCGCCGGATCATACACCGAGCCGACGGTGAAAGCATGCATCACCGCTAGTTATTCGACTAGGAAGGGGCCCATGGGTCATGAGCTGGCGATGATACATATCATCACTGGTTATCTCAAAACCACTAGTGAAGGTCCTGGCGGTGAATAGACTTTCTATAGTAGTGTGCCATCTTTGTTTTGTTTACAAATTGAATTATTTGTTTGGTGCACACATGTGTTATGGTGGTGTTACAGCTCACGTCACTGTTTCATCTGTTAATTTAGCTATAGTAGAATACTTATATTGATTTCTAATGTCATGGGTACATGGGGTATGCTGATGAGGGCACTCCAAAATACACAAAAATGACACTTCAAAAGCACTACAATGCACCCGCCATATTGTACTACTACGCTATGCTACTGTTAAGTTATCCAAACTTAAAATCGTAAATGACACAGTAACAAGCGTCACAAGAAGACGAGGAAAACTATGGATGATACTGTCAGACGCGTTCAAATGTACAGAGGTCAAACTTTCTTACGTGTGCAATAACATTTCAACACCAGTGGCTCCTCTGCTCTATATTAGACTGAGGCGACACTTGCAGTTAGACTTTCTTACGTGTGCAATAACATTTCAACACCAATAGCTCCTCTACTCTGCATTAGATTGAGGCGATACTTGCTCCTCACTGCAAGGTTCTTGCAAGTTCAACAAAGATTGACAACGACATCAAGGCAACAAAAAAACAAATAGAAACCAAATGACCTGAGCTACACCACGCTCAACAGATTATAAGTGCGAGACTTGCTCCTAGTGCTAAAATTGTAATGGTTGTCAGATGTACCTTCTTCAGATTTGTTTCCTTTAGGGAGCCACATAGGTATTCAAACTTACTATGCATGCAAGAAAGTCCCAGCAACATAAATCTGACCGGGTCGAACACATCTCATGTTATACATGGAAACCTATTTTGTACGAGTACTTTTGTTGAATCCCTAAAAGAAACAAATAAAATTGAAACAAAACAACAAAAAAGCAAAAACAATATTCTAGACTTATTAACATGAACTCCTCGCTACATGGTTCTTTCAAGTTCAACAAATTTTATCAAAGACACGAGTTGGCTTCAATAGAGATCAAAGGCACTCAAGACTATTTCACATATTATAGATCGGATCAAAGACAACTAGAAAAAATCTACAGCAAAAAGAAACCAACAGGGGCTACAAACCAGCTACAAAATGACCAAAGGACCTGAGCTACACCACGCTCAACAGAGTTTAACCCACCTAAGGACTTGTTTGGATATGCATGTATTCATCTCAATCCACATGTGTTGAAGTGGATTGGAGTGGAATTAAACTAAATTACATTCCATTCCACTCCAACACATGTGGATTGAAGTGGATACACATGCATCCAAACAAGGATGTCCATGTATTTGTCTCAATCCACAAGTGTTGAAGTGGATTGGAGTAGAATTAAACTAAATTCTATTCCATTCCACTCCAACACATGTGGATTGATGAGGATACACATGCATCCAAACAAGGCCTGATACAAAGTTCAATAAAAGTTAACACCAACATGCAAATAAGAGTTCACATATTTTGCAAGGGTGTCCCACAGATCAAACTTATTCATGACTACTAATACTACTGATATGTCCCATAGATCAAGGGTCAAGGTTGACATGCAGGATCTCATCCACGTCCACCTTCGATAAGACGGCGTTGGTGGCCGGCTCGAAACTCTCAATTAGATAGGCGATGTCATCGTCCGTCGAACGTGGTGAAAAACCCTGCTCCGCCACTCTGAGGTTCACCGCTGTGCCAATCTAAACCTAGGCAGCAGCCAATGTCGTGGCAGCCCCTAGACGAATGGCTTCGATCACCATGGCTCGAAGGCGGGCTAGCAAGGCTCGAAGGTGCTCCTTTGTGGTGAACAGATTATCCAATTTTCCAACAGGGAAGGCCGCGTTACAAGCTGCTAGCACGAACAGCGGTAGGGTGTCGACCTGCATGCTCAGCACCACAGTAAGGTTCATCATGTGTTGGGCCTGCTCCTTGGTGATCGCCAATTCGCCTCACGCTTGGGAGGCTAGATTCTCATAAGCATGAAGTGCATCACGTGCGGCGTCCAGCTCACTGCATAGCATCTCGGTGTTCTACCTGGTTGATGACAAAACCACTTGGACCTCATGATAATCCTTCAATAATTGATGGTAGTCTATGTTGTTTGAGGATTCACGCTCTTCTGAGGATTTGCCCACTTCAGAACTAGAGGGCTATGCGGGGACAAACAGGCTCAGCAGTGGTAAGCGACGATGGGACGACTCTCTAGCACCACCGAGGGAAAGCCCCTCGACTAGGGATGGCATTGCCATGGAGGAAGCGCTGCACAATGCAAGCCAAGTTCAAGCCCATATAGGATAAGGGGGGAGAGCGATCTGATTGAGAAGGCAAATGACTTTTACCGAACTGACCGGCGCAACATGGCATAGAATCGTGGGTTGATGTTCCATCAGGGAATGCCTCGTGGGGCCGCTTTCTGAGTGCGACCATAGATGAAGAACCAGGCTCTAGGGCAATCAAGGCTTGGGATGCTATCATACCCATGATCACCTATTGAGATAGTTGGCAAATTCCAAATACTAGTTAAATTAAATAGCATGAACACAAATACTAGTGTGGGCATTGCTTATATACTCTAGTTAAATGGAGATAAACAACATGAAGATCGGTGATGATCCACCTCCAAAGTGGGAACTAACTGGTTAGAGAGCAGGCCGATGAGAGATCCGTCTGTCGGTGGAGGATTGCTGGTGTTGACGGCCTCCGGGGACTCCACATCGATAGATGACCTCATCCGCTCCACCATGGTCCTGGCAGGAGGCGTCAGCGGTGTAGTAGGGTGGAAGGCAAAAAGCTTTGGGATGGAATCAGGAGCTCTAGAGAGAGAAGGTAGCAGGTATAACCTTCCCTCTCCCACAATCGAGATGTTTGCGTGGGTGGGCAGCGGGGCTTTGCCCTATCATGTCAATGCGACGGACAGGGAGGCGACATCCCTTGCTGCAACAAGCTGCTAACGCCACCCACGCACGCATGCCTACATGGGAATGTAGGAGCACGTCATCTAGTTAGTCAAGATTTTAGATGGTCAAACCTTGTGTGATCCGGTAAAGTATAAAATTTCTGAATAAAAATAATCCTTGATGCATGGTGCTTGAATAAGACGAGTTGGGTTCAACATAGATCAAAGCCACTCATGACTACTACTACTACGGATACAAATGTTGTGACCAAATGCACTCCATAGGCAATAGTTTTACTCACAGCTCTGTATTGTATAGTGTCCAACGAGATCAAATGTGTCATATTTTGGACTTTCTTGCGAGCACAGTAAAATATGACAGTGAAGCGAATGCGTCAGGAAGCTGGACACAAGAAGTGATTCGAGAAAAGGAGCTTTTGACACACTTGAGACTTGAATGCCTTGTGCGGTTGTGATAGGTCTTTTCTGTACTTATTTGATTCCAATCCAAGTAGTCATAGCAGTCAAGGGGCAGATTGAAGGCATATCTAGCTCAGTCAGATTTACAATGCTCGAACCATCATAGGGACTCTAGGGCAAGGCAAGATAAAGATTTTTTTCCTACCAATGTGCTTCGCCTTGGGTACCATCGCGCTCCCTAGGGAATCACCACCTATCATACCACAGAAGGTGTGTTCGACTAGAGATGCAGGAGCATTGATATTCCCAACTGTACATTGATGAGACGGCGTGAGCCTCGGTGCTGGTTTTTAATACATGTCAGCTCCTCCACTAATGCCCCATCAGTGTGTGCACCCCTTGTGTTTAGGACAATACCAGAAACATAAAAAAGAAAGCCCCCCACAAGAGGAGAACGAGAATAGAGATATATCAACAAGGATTCCTCAAGATTGCCAAGTTCCTAGTTGGCACGGTGGCGTTGCAAGAAGACATGGTAGGACCGAGCCAGAGCGACTTGGAGTGCTTGAAGATCCTACATCTTGGAAGGTATGTAGAAAAATTTGTAAGTGCCCATTTTTTGTTTGTTGAATCCGATATGCTGGGATTTGCCATTGGGAATAAGTTTGTCCCTCTATCTGGTTATGTCGATCTTTGGCAGAAGCTGCCGGTTGCAATTGCCCATGTCATCGGAGGTCTCCGAAAACTCAAGCTTTGTTTGGACGATGAGCAGAGGCTAGCTCGGTGGAAGGTTTAGTGTTCTCCGATGTCACCGACGGCGGCCACTTGTACCTCCACTAGGGATGGAGTCACTTTGCCCACACCCACAACCTCCTTGATGGGTACTCTCTTGTATTGCCAAATGATGGCCGGTCGTAGATTAACGTCAAGATCTTCAACATTACCAATTATCGCATGCAGTACCCGCATGACTTCGAGGCCAGTGGTAATCAGCTCTCCCTACCCATCATGGAGCCGAGGAGTTTTGCAGTGATCCTAAAGAAGTGCCACCTCAAAGCGAAGTATCTGGTGAGCACTTGTGTGAGACGTAGAATGTACCGATGATGTCACAAGTTACCATTGTCCTCTTTGTCATCAGTCTTTTTTGTGTGAGGCGAGGAACATGCTAGTGGACTTTGAGTGAGCGCATGACTATAAGCAGTAGTGCATCGTCGAGCTATAGATGGCTAGATAGTCTTGGTTCATTGGCTTGGAGAGGACCTTCACAAACAAAGTCATGCGAGTGTCATTCAAGTATGGGTCGGGCGCCTTCTGCACTGACAACAACCTCAATGTTGGCGACACCTATTTCTTTAGTGTGATCCGTGGGGCCTCCTATAGAATGACAACTACGAGGAATGGGAGGAGGAGCTAGAGGATGATGAAGCTAAGCTCAAGGTGGAGGTGCGCAAGACAAATGGTAGATGGAGGTGGTGAACTCGGCACAAGAGTTGACACGATCTGTATTTTGTTATTTCATCAAAAGTATTATCTGCCCCCATCGGGGGATGGTTCCTAGGGCCGCTTTCCGAGTGCGACCACGGATGAAGAACCTGGCTCTAGGGCAAATGATCCTTGGGACGCCATCATGCCAATGTCCACCTGTTGAGAGAGTATGCAATTTCCAAATACTAGTTAAATTAAGCAGCATGAACACAAATACTAGCGTGAGCATTGCTTGCATACTCTAGTTAATTTAATGAAGAGAAACAACATGAACAATGATACATGAAAAAATGACCTCATCGGTAGGAACTAGGGGCAGGTGTGAGACCATGCCGATGAGAGGTCCGTCTATCGGTGGAGGATGGTCGATGTTGAAGGCCTCTGGGGACTCCCCCTGCCACAATCCAGCATGTACTATCCCATAACCTTCATCACCCATTGGTCTAGATCATCCACATTGATGGTGACCCTTGACTCAATTATAGGGTCCGTTAGGCCTTAGAACTCCCACTAGTGGTGGTGCCTCATCTTCAAGGGGAGGACCCGATGGCCGATGAAGGTACAGATCACCCTCATCCCTGTTAGGCCCTGGCCCTTTAGGTCCATGATCGCATCCAACAAGTAGGGCACATCCTGCATGTCCTCCTAGGGTGGTAGTTCCTCCCACGACTCCGAGAGGTCACAACGTAGCAGATCAAGAGAATAAGACAACAGTGGCGGCCTCTCATTAGGGACATAGAGCCACAACTTTTGCCACCCCAAGTTCATGGAAGGGTAGCGGTCAGGGCTTAGGTACCTGTCCTCCATTCCGGGATGAAGATAGATCAAGGCGCCCCCCATCCAAGGAAGATGGACCCCAAGCGCTGAGCGAACCACCTGTAATAAAGACCGCCACGGCTCATATTGGACAGGGACTCCCAAGAAGCCCTCACACAACATGATGAAGATGGAGAGGTGGAGGATACCCTGTGGGGTCAAGATGTGGAGGCAGAGCCCATAGTCATACAGCAACCACCGAAGTAATGGGTGCATCGGCACCCTAAACCCAAAAAAGTGGAAATGGGCGAAAGAGATGACCTCATTCTCCTCTAGCCTTGGCTCCACTTTGGTTCTCGGTGGGACTCTCCATCTGATGCATCGACAGCCTCTAGGATCACCACGTATAGTCGCAGCTCATTGAACGCCTTGTGGTCGACGGTTGACTTTGTCCACTGCATGGTCATGGTCCTCGTAGGAGGTGTTGGCGGCGTAAAGGGCACAGTAGGGTAGAGGGCAAAAGCTTTGGGATGGAAGGAGGAGATCTGGGGAGGGAAGGTAGATGATCGCAGAAGGCAGCATCTAACCTTCCCTCTTGCGCCCTTGTGTCTTCTATAGTTTTGGGGCCATGGAACCACCCCACGCCCCACGACCACTAACATGTTTGCGTGGGCGGGTGGTTAGGCTTCACCCCATCACATCAATGCGATGGGCCACGAGGTGACGTCCCTGCTAGAATGGCCTACTGACGCCACCCATGCGCTTGTGCCTACATGGGAATCCAGGAGCCTACAAGACTAAAATGGACACCACACGTCGTTCATCAATACTATCTAGGTAGTCACAATTTCAAACTACCAGATCATCTATGATAAACCTTATCATTCCACTAGTGTCCGGCTAGTGAAAATTTTAAAGGATCGTTCTATCTATAGGGTGTAGAAACATTTCAATAGTTGTGCATCCATCCTTTGACAGTTGTGATCAACCCAAATCTGAATTCAACTACTCCCTCCTTCTATGAGCAACAGCTGCTAACGAAGTTGTAACACTGCCTCCTTTCCTTGGCTAGCAACTTGCAAGTGAAAAGTAAAAGAGACCAGGAAGGATATTTATACTCGACGCAGACGCTAACAAACGTTAGAAGACGTGAGTCCCCATAGCATTACTAATTACTAATAAACGTCAGAATACGAGCAATCAGAGTAGTAGTCAAGGGGTTGGCGCATTTTTTTTTGCTCTGATTATGAGAAAGTCTGGTGCATTAAATACACAGAGCTGCGGACTTTCTCGTTATCAGAGCAGGAAAATGCGTCAACCCCTCGAATACTACACTGGCGATTCGAGTAGTAACAACGACAAGCAATGGCAACATACTCGAGCGATGGCATGTACAGCACTAACTGTGACTCTAGCGAGGAGGAGGACGATTCGGAGTACTGCGACTCATCCAGCGATGAGTTTGGTGAATCGCCAGAGCACTAGCGAGGAGGAGGATGTTTTTTTTCTCTTTCTCTGGAAACTCAAATTCCCGTAGAATCCATGACTTTTTTTAGGTTGGGAAATACATGGGGATATCAATAACTCATTTAGTTATTTATGGAGGGTTTTCCATCCCTAGGCCTGCCTTCCTCTTGCTTCCAAATTATAGGCCTTAGTTCAAACAGCCCCAGATCTAGTCACACAAATAAAAAAATCGGTAGATGAAGCGCAACAAGCTATAGCGAGTAGGTTTATTTTTTTTGTTTTTTTGGTAATTTTTAGGTGTCAAATTCATGCACCTTTTAATTATTTATTTATTATCATCCTCTTTTAGTTTTATGTTTATTTATATTATTATGAAAAACCCAAAAAGACAACAACTAACTCATCAGATATATAAATAGGTGCATAGAAGAAAAAATGAAAATACATATATTTGGTAAGTAACATTTTTTCGTAATCATTTTCTATTAAAACACAGAATAAATTTTGGTCCCTGCTGAGCACCGCGCCGAGTAGTCCCGCCAACACACGCCGAAAATTTGATTTCACACCGTGCCGAGCAGTCCCGCCAACATGCACAAAAAATTAGATGTCTCTCTTTTGCCTTCGCGTAGAAAATAGGTTTACCACGCCATCGATTTTAGACAAGGGCATTTGTGGTAATGTGATGGCCACATAAAAGCGCAAAGAGTCACCATCTCCGCCTCCGTCTCCATTCTCTAGCCACATCGCCTCTCTTCCAGCTCCAAATCCTAGTCCCATGGCCTCCCTCTCCACTCTCCAGCCACCCCCTCTGCCATCCCGCTCCGGACCCTAGGCGCCATCGGAACAGCAGCTCGACTCCCTCTCCACTCTCCAACCACACCTCTCTCATACATTTCCGAACCCTAGCCTCGATGATGGTACAAGCTAGATTCGGATCACCTACCTAGGCACCTGCCACGACTGACTGGATCTGAACCCTAGCCAGAGCCAGATCTGTTACCCCTTCGTCAATACCGACTATAGTAGCTCTGCAACCATGATGACAAGACCAGATCTGAACACGGACATGGAGGAAGAGGTACCCAAATTCCTTTTATGATGTGTGCTCTACTGTAGAGGCTGAACCAATGATATGTAGATAGTGATGGGGTTACATATTTCCTATAGTTGAGTGTAGCTGATAGGTACTTTATTGGATTAATGACTTCCGTATAGGCTGTAATTACTAGTTAGGCGCTTTTTTGCATACTCTTGCTCTGTTGTGTTGACATTTCGTAGAAGCTTTAGTTAATAAATGACTTTGTAATCTAGGAAGATGAAAGAACTTAGAATACGTGTGGGCCCAAAACCTGTGTCTCCAAAGGCAAAAAAAGTCAAGCACAAAGTTAGACACGGTGAAGATTTGGAATATATCCCTAAACTAGGGAAGGTAGTTGATGGATTTGATGTTACAGATTCAGATTTAGAAGATGAGCCAGTACTCCTAGCAATTGAGGTGCTTGTTCTATCTTGTATTTAGTTCGGAGGAGGGGTAGGTATCAATGCAATGCTTTACTATTTGGATATTAATGCAATTTATACATGCTTGCTGCTTCAGTTTGTATCTCCAATTTCAGTGTTCGTGTTGAAGGAGCCATAGAGGAGGCCCTGCCATCAGGACAAATGGCAGCGCTATCAGGAGTCTTGGGTGAAGGCACTCCAAGCGAGTGAATTCAACATGACCAGGAGAGTTTGCTCATGGAGTTCATACTCAGAGGACTGCCGCTGGCAAAAGGGTGGAGGTATCAGTAGTAGGTGAACATAATTCTCCATCACCATGGACACTTGTACCTAGGAATAAATTCAAACTTCATAAATTGACTCAAGACATTTGTTGGGACGACACCCTACCTAACCCTGTGATAGATTGCCCACGGCCAGATGATGATTGCCATGCCGAAGAGGAGCCCACTAGGCTACCTAGCCCTATGAGAGACTGCCCACTGCCATATGATGATAGCCATGCCGAAGAGGAGCTCTCTGAGCAAACTCCTATCTCCACCCACCCATAGAACAATGAAAGTTGCCTAGGTTGGTATTACCTTACAGATGTCTATCAATCAATTTGCACTAGCTATTTGATATCCATATTACTTTTCTAACAATCTGAATGTATGAAAACTTTGTAGTACCGTTGCCAAGAAGTGCTAGGAAGCCAAGGCCTCGAACTAATGGAATTTTGCTTGATAAAATAAGCAAATCAATGGGAGGATTGAGGATGCCTGTGGCAGAACCTCTTAAATTATAGGGCCCACATGCACCTGTCACTGTCCAATGACCCTTGACGACTATGCATATGTTCCCGGTAACTTAAGAAGACTGTCAGGTGTCCTCGGAGAACCCCGAATCATCCACGATTTCCAAGCAGGACCCCATTACAGAGTCAGTGCAGTATTACAATATTTATTTAAATATATACATCAGAGTAAAATAGCAGAAGTCTTACAATAACTTAGTTTACAAATCAGTTATTTCAAACCTTACAAACTAAGTTCGATAATTATTACAAACCATAGTCGTGGAGTGGCATTAGTAACATAATACAAACACACAAAAATAAGTACCCAGCCCAAGGGTCACACAGTCACTTATCATCATCGATTTGGACAACAGTCATATAGCACGGTCCAAGACAGACCTGCCCTTGAGGCTCACCTGCAACAAGGGTTAATGAACCCTGAGTACAAAAGTACTCAACAAGACATAACCGAAATAAAAACTGATAAGACTCAGGAATGCAGGCTCAGGGATTCAAGGTAAGGCTTTAGCAATAAACAAAGTTCTTTTACGTAAAAGCTCTTTAAAAAGATTCTTTCTTTCAACATTTAATCCTTATCAAAATCATATATGAATCTGCCATGATCCATATTGAGATCATGACCTTCATATCAAACTTTTTTCTCAAAACTTCCTCAAGTTACAGTTATTAACTACGATGATGAACAGTGAGTTGAGTCTCCATAACCGAGGAGCAACGACGATTCAAACCGATTATAACCTAGCTGGGGATTCCCAACCACACGACATATGTAGGTCCCCGACCTACATATACCAACCTACCCTTAGATCCTCTAAAACAAGAACGGGTCCACGCCACCTGAGAATATAGTACTCCACCATTCCAGCCCATTGCCACGTGGGTACGCGCTATTCTCGCCATCTCTCCAATCCTAGTGCGCGAGTAGCCATTCTCGTACTAGAATAGCCAAGTTAAGGCTTACCGGAGTATGTGATCAGTACAACAAAGTCTCACCTCATGCAATTCAACAATGGACGTGTCTTAATCGATACAGGCGGAAAGAACCCGCTCACAAGACCTCCATATCTTGTGGCTCCCCTACACCGAGTCCACCCAGTCTAGATTTATTACTCCACATGCTCATATCTCATGATCATATAAATAACTAAATGTATCCAAGAAACCATTTATATCTCGCAGGTGACCGGTAATCACCTGACTTTTATCGTTCTAAGCATGGCTAAGCATAATTAGACATTCTTGGATTGAAACGGGTAACGAGGTTGATATTGAAAAAAACAAGGTTGATAATGCACCAATTAGGTTTCCACTCAACTCCTAATCACTTAATGCAGTATCTAAAAGAAAAAGCGATATAAATTTGTAAAACACAAGGTAGGTTTAAATGCATCCGGGGCTTGCCTTGGTTGATGGAAAAGTCAGGTTCCGGAGACGTTCCACAATTATCAAACCCGACCTCAACAGACGGATTAACTTCCTCCTCAACTTGATTGACTACCACGTTCTCGCTTTCGTTCACTACACGTAGTAACAATGCCATGTTTAATATGATGCGCAATATGAAACATGATGCTTGACAATGGATGCAAAAGTTAATAACTTGAATACAACTTTCCTTCGCGGTACAGTTGCAAACCAACAACTACTAAACATTTCCAAAAACTCAAACACTTACTTTAAGTATCAAGAATTATTTTATACTAATGACCCAAGGTCATCACTCAATCCAAAAATTCAAACAAAACCTAAGTTATTAAGGTTTACTATTTGCTTTTAGGAATTAATTATTTAATTAAAAGATATGAAATAAATCAGCTTTCTCCAAATGAGCTAAACATTTTTATGAAGGCTTATCACATGATAACTAAGTGGCAAAACAATTTTCATAATTTTTTGGATAAATAATAAAGCCTAGAAAAATCATGGAAGCTCATTTATTAATTAATTAGAGCAATTTTTATCACATTCAAAATGTACTAAAAATCAACATTTAATATTTTTACTAAATAGTTTACATCACAGAGAGGTCACACAAAAACTTTCATAATTTTTGGAGCTCTAATTAATTCTATACAAAAATAACAAATCACAACACTATTCATTCAATTCTGCAAAATAGAAAAATTCATTTTCAAATAACGGTCACTGATAGGGTGACCCCACTCGTCAGCACAGTACTCTCGTGCGTAGCAGCGACGACCGCGCTTTGACCGGCGATTTCTCGCCGCCGGTGAGATCAACGGCGACGGTGAGGGTACCAATGTGATCACCACTACGAGCGCATCTATTGGTGGCACTAATTGCACCAATTACAGATCAAACCGAGCTCGACATCGGCCATGGCGGACATGGCGGTGCGGCTGCGCTACGCCGGCGAAGGGAGGCCGGTAGCGGTTAAATAAAAGGCTCAGGAAGCATCAGGAGCTCACCCCAAACACACTCAAGCAGAAAGATGGACTGGAGGAGCAACGGAGAAGCTCGTCGTCGGTCACAGCAAACACGGCGGTGAAGCAGACATCGATGGCGGTGTTCCGGTGACTGCGATGGACGAAATGATTAAGCAACAAGGCACAAAGCATCACGGGAACATGGAGAAGATGGAACAACACTTCGCAAGGGCAGAGGCTAATCGTAGAGCTACGGCCACGGTGAAGCGGGATCACTGGTGACGCTGCCGGCCGCGAGGAATAAAAGCAACGAGCAACGCTTCCCGGTGAAGTCAAGCTACAAGGGCGGTTTGGCTGGGTTCACAATTAATAGGTGGAGCTGAGACAGGCTTTGCCGAGGCTGGTATGCGCTATGGCGACGGTGCGAGCTCGACGGAGCAGCACGGTGGTGACGGGAAAAGCAGAGGAAGAAAACGGAGGAGAACGGCGACGTTGGAGGCTTTAAAATGCGGCTAGGAAGGACGAAGAAGCCACGCAGCAGCCTTCTCCTCGCCAGCGCGAAGTCGAAGATGGCCACGAGCGCGCCTGGAACGCCGAAGAAGGCCGCCGGTGGTGAGGTGTCGCCCACGAGTACTATTCCCAATATTTACAGAATTGCCACTCACCTAATTTCCCAAATTACTCCCAAATTTATATAGTAACTCAAAAATCTCCAAAAATAAAAGTTGTTCCAAATTCAAAGTTCTACAACTTTACTTTAATAACCATACTCTAATTCGTTCTACATTTTGAAATGCAAGTTTAAAATCAAAAGGGGACACTTTAAGTACATTTCACCTTTTCAAATTACTTCAAATTTTATATAACAACTTTGAAAACTCCAAAAACCAACTTTGTACACCTTGTCAAACTCTACACTTTTCCTTTTAGGCTCAACCCCCAAATGTGCTTAGATTTTGAATTTGGTTTTCAGGGTAGAATTTAAATACTGGAAATTAGGGTTTTCGGAAATTCAATTCAATACAAAGATTTTGAACTTGATTCAAACCATACAAGTCAACACATATAACATAAAGGTAAACTTGTTTTAATGTATGCATATCAAAATTTTCACTAACACCAAAATGAGGTGCAATGCATATGATGACATGGCAGGTTTTAGTATTTAAACACCCGAGGTGTTACAATGCCCATCTTTGTTGCTAAGGAGAACAGAAGGCCACATGATCTAGTGCAAGATACCAAGTTTGACTCAAAGGCAGGTGTAGTAGTCAGGTATCAAATACCAATTATGACGCTTTAGAAACATTACAAGAAGCCCTCCAGTGTCATCCATTACAAAAATTTTGTGGAAAGGCTAACTGCATGTATGGGTATCCTCTCTTGACATTCAACTCTGCTTTGAGCAACTTTAAAGGATTTACTTTTCATTCACACTACTACGTGTAGTCAAAGGCTGAACATTGACAAGGCTAACCCACCAACACAAGAAGCTTGCTAGAATGTATTGTAGTCTAGGGTACGATAGGCACGCTATAGGTTGAAGCAAACCTACTTCAATGGCATTCCTGTTGATCAGATCCGTATGACCTCTCCTGTCCCGTCTATGAGCGATGCACAGTGGTGTGAACTTGTCAATACTTGGTCTAGTGCTAGGAACAAGGTGTGCGTGAACCCATCGATTTCCTGTCTAGTCTTGATATGGTCTACTTGTGATGTAGTCTAACACAAATGAAGCTATAGGAAACATCTGAGACAAATAAGCAAAACTATGCAAAACTAAAGTACCACTATTCTATAGGATCTCACTCCTATGTTGTCCAGCTACAAACATTTGTAAGTGATGGTTGTGTTTTATTGTTACTCTTGCCTTTGTATAAATATAAACAAAATCTCATGTGCAATGTGAATAGAAGGAGAACAAGAGGAAGGCCACAGAACACGATCAAGGACTTGATGAACAACATGATGATCCAGGACTTGAACAACATGGTCGACCTAATGAAGATGTTAATGTTGTGGAAGTCTTCAAGGACTTCCATACCAGTATGAAAAAGGGCCTGAGTGATGTTGCAAGAGCAGCAGTTGTAAGTACCTTCATTTGCTTTCCTTGAAATCTACTAAACCCATTGCCATAAAAGAAGGAAACGCAGCAGGAGCCTAATGTGGCAACGTCATTTAATTTTGTAGTTACAATTTTACACCAGTCAATATGGTACCTGTACATTATGCTTATGTAATCTCTATCGGCAGTAGGCTACAAAAGACTTATGCATTGTGCTTATGTAATCTCTATCAGCAGTAGGCTGAGGAAGTCCTATGCATTACTTGTTATGAATTAATCTCTTGGGTTTTCTATTGAAATCCTCTTCCACTATCTGTAACCTACTATTTTACTAATTGAATTTCATAAAAAGATATGGAAGCTATGCAAGCAAAACCTATTGTTGATGGGCAACAACCAATGACTAGTGCTGATGTTGTTTCCAAGGTCCTCTGCCTCTACCAGGGCAAGCACGCCTACCAGGCAAGTAGGAAAAAACTTTTTTTAAAGAATGCTGATATCCTGAGAAGCTCCACTAGAGCAGAGACATCGGTGGAGATGACACTTCGGGAGCAGCTTGCTGGTAAATAGGAAAGTACCGTTGCCCTCGTTGAACTAGTGGATCATTGTTTTGGAGAAGCACTTCTTCAGCCGCGGTGGGATTCTCTGGATCACCAATCTCAATTTTGGTTTCTATCACCTTCCACACTTTTCTATTGATTGACTTGATATGTGTAGTCATCTTTGATTTCCAATATGGACAGTTTGTGCCATCAAATTGGGGTGGCTTCTTGGTGTTGTTGATTTGAGCCATTTTTACACCGAAGGTTGTTAAGCCTCAAATCACGATGACCTCAGCTCTGATACCACTTGAAAGGTCCTAATGGCTAGAGGGGGGGGTGAATAGCCTAATAAAAATTTCTACAATAACACTTAACAAAAGTGTTAGACAATTATGAGGTGAAGCAAGTATTGCGCTAGCCTACTAAAATAGCAAGCCACCTACCACAATTTTAGTTTATATAGTTTCTATCCACACAAAAGCTATGACACTACACTAAGTTAATGTGCTCTCAAAGGCTAACTAAAGAGCCACACTAACCTAACTCACAAGCTCTCACAACTAGCTACACTAAAGAGCTTAACAACTAGTTTGCGGTAAAGTAAAGAGAGTGAGCAATTTGTTTATACCGTCGTGTCGAGGAAGGAGCCAATTAATCACAAGAATGAATACCAATGAAGACCAATCACCTCAGAATCAAATGATGAACATAATATTTTTTTACCGAGGTTCACTTGCTAGGAGACAAGCTACTCCTCGTTGTGGCGATTCACTCACTTGGAGGTTCACGCGCTAATTGGCTTCACACGCCAAACCCTCAATAGGGTGCCGCACAACCAACACAAGATGAGGATCACACAAGCCATGAGCAATTCACTAGAGTACCTTTTGGCTCTCCACCGAGGAAAGGTCAAGAACCCCTCACAATCACCATGATCAGAGCCGGAGACAATCACCACCCTCCGCTCGATGATCCTCGTAGCTCCAAGCCGCCTGGTCATGCTCGACCGGACACACCCAGCGTCTGGTCACTCGGTGACACCTCTGTGCATGACCATGTCAATGTGACTGGACGCAACCAGCCAGCGTCTGGTCGTTTCAGCGCCAGCGTCCGGTCGATGACCGATGCTGTGCTTTTTCTGCTGCTACTGACTGGACGCGTCGGTCCTTTAGAGACTAGCGTCCGGTCACTTTCAGTGACCTCCATCTTTTCTGTCTAGGGCGCTGGTGGCACCGTTGGACTATCCGCACTCTACGGGCAGACACTTCGCCGGTGAAGTTCCTAACCCTTGCTCAAATGTGCCAACCACCAAGTGTAAGCACTTGATCATCACCATCATCATGTTCAAGCACTTGATCATCACCATGGCATCACCATCATCATGTCATGATCTTCATTTGCTTCACCACTTGGAATGTGCTACCTATGTCATGATCACTTGATAAACTAGGTTAGCATTTAGGGTTTCATCAATTCACCAAAACCAAACTAGAGCTTTCACCATCGAGTACTGTTTTGCCAGCAACCTCATGTGATAGTTTAGACTCCTACACCCCAGTCGAACATGGGGATTACAAGGGACGGACAGGGCTGTCACCACATGCCGCCTACCCCTCACCATGGAAAAGGACAATGCATTCACCTATCTCTCCATACCCAAGCACCACGCTTGCGTATACAGAAACTACATAAATCCCCTCGGGTCCCCAACCCTACGGATCGACATGTAAAGAACTTGGGCACACCTGACGGCACGATGAACCACCACCTCAACTTAGCTCCAATTCCGATTATATAAGTTATATGAGTGTTTAAGCATAAAGTCATGTGTGCTACTTTCATGACATACAAACTATACACTAGTTCATATATCAAGATTATAACACAATAACTATACTCTAGTTCATAAGTATGACTATAAATATCATATGAGAGCATAACTTTGGAAGAACTCATATTTCTGTTCATAGCCAAAGGTCTCTTCTTCCAAGGAGCCAAGCTCTCCAAGGTAGCTTTGTCTTGCTCTAAAGCTACTAAAAAGTAAAGCTACTACTACTAGAGTGAGATGTGTGAGGTCATGCTCAAGGTGAGTGTGTTGAGAGAGGGGGTACCCCTGTAACACTCAGAATTTTGAATTTTTACAATTCTCTAAAAATTTTTAGAATTTAAATTAGATTTAAGACCAAATAATAGTTGGAGGAAAATAGTAATTTATAAATTTAAACTTAATTGGACATAGGAGTGAAAACTTTGCTGCATACATGTTGCTTGCATTAATTTTATTGAGTGAAAAATGATTTATTAAAAGCCGGATTAGATGCGAGTAAGTTTTTATTCTTTTTTCCAAAAATAATATATTAAAGTTTTATTTAAAAACTAGTCAAAGTTTTATTTTTAAAAGATTAGAGTTAATTTCCAAAACTTAGAAATGATTTAAAATAGTTTTAAAATTTATTTGAAGTGAAAAAAATTTGAATTTCGAACTCCAAAAGTATATTTACAAAAGGGAAAAGATCAAAAACATCTCTCTCTCGTTCTCGGGCTCAATCTGGTCAGCTCAGCTTCCCCTCCCGCACTCTTTCTCTCCTTCCTGGGCTGCGCAGCCCATCTCTGCGCTTCAGGCAAGCCCAGCAAGCCAGCCCACCGCCTCTCCTTTGTTTGTCTCACCGCCATGTGGGGCCCTCCTGTCAGGCGTCTTCCACCTCCAGTCATCGCTCTCCTTCTCTCTCTGTACTCCATTAATGGAGAAACCGAGCTCCATTAGAGCCCAAGTCCTTTACTCCCGACATAAAATCGACCCCATAAACGCAGCCTTCACTCTCCCTCTTCACCCTCCCTTCTTCACTCGGCAGTTTCTAGGCCATTAAAGCCTTTAACCCATGGCTGCCATGATGGCAGTGAATCGAGCCTCGATTTCGTCCACGTTCGTCGATATTCTCCCTATAAAACACAAGCTCCAGCTCCTCTGCATCCTTTCGCCATCAACCGATCGCTCCCTGTGTTTCATTGTCACTCCAGTGCCACAAATCCCAACTGCCGTCGCCATTGCCGAGCTCCAACCGTCATCGTTGATATCCTCGGTCAAGCCGTCTACACCTTGGTTTCTTCCTTCTTTAGACTCGCTGGAGAGTCGCGCTCACATCCCAATCATCTTTGACAGGAATCCGTGGCCGTTCGTGCAGGGCCCGCGCTCGCCGGAGCTTCTGGACACGCCGCCGTCTGCCTCCCCTTCTCTCCGGCCTGCTCCTGTCGAAGTGGTCTGTTCCACCGAGTTCGCGGTGAGCTCCCGATTCAAACGCATCAAGTATCTTCACCCATAGTGTCTCCTAGCTTGAGTTTGAGTTGCGACGATGAACTCCTGCCGTCGGCAGCCATGGCGCCGCCACTCCTTCTCGTGCACTCCCTCCGGTTCCAAGCACGGCCAGCCGAACAGGCGAGCCGCGCCAGCCCCTGCACACTGCCTCCCGGCGCGCACGCACGCACGCACGCGCGTGCAAACACGCCACACCGGCGAGCAAGCGGAGCTAGTAGCGCCGGCGAGCAAACGAAGCAAGCAGTCGTCCGTGCTCAAGTTTCTCTTATTTAGCTTAGATGACATCATCTCCAATGTCATGCATCATTTTTGGCCGTTTTCCTTTAGGAAAATAAATCCAAAAATACATCACCAAATACACCATTGTGGACATGGTCCATAGTGGACTGCTCTCACAGCCCCTCCCCGGTCCACGGTCTGTGAACTGAGTTCACAGCATAGTGCACGCAAACATGCAATCTAGCCCCTGTGCTTCTGTCAAATTCAGTCACTATTCAATCGGTCATACTAAACTTCTGGTTTAGACCCTGTCCTTCTAGGATTTTGTACCACAGTCCTTGGCCTTTTTCCTTCTCAGTTTTATTTATTTAATATCTGAAAATGAGCTCAGTTGATTTACAGATTTGTCACTGACTTCAAAAGCCAATATCTTGCAAACCGTAGCTTCATTTTAGGTGGTTCTTTCGCTCATGAGTTCATATGATCGAGTACTACGCGTTAGTAAACTTTATAGCATGTGTTTTCCACTGTTTAGTGTACTGTTCTTATTATGTTTTGTGGGCCATGTTTGTTGTTTGTTAATAGAAGGTGTTGAACAAATTCAGTTCGAAAGCAAGTGTCCTTGACCATCTTGCACCTATATTTATTTTATTTTGAGTTAGACTAGTTAGACCATTAGCTGCATGCTGAGTCATAAACTTGAATCCCATGTTAGGGTTTACTAGAACTTGTGATATCATCCTTGAAACCCGGTTTGGATGGGTAGTTGTTATGCTTAGCTTGCAGTCTTGGGTTTGGGAAGGTTATAACTTAACCTTGATTAATGATCTATGCAACGTGGGAATGGCAATGTTTTTAGCAACATGGTGACTAGGAATCCGACAGGATGGTGGGTCTTGGTGGTGGTAAGATGTCAGATTTGGTAAATGTTTTCTGGTAGATTGTTGGAATTGGTGGAATGGACTGTGCTGGTTCCTGCTTGAATTCTAAGGACCGATTCTCGGAGCATGTAACCTGGCTTAACAGCGCTGCCACGAGGGCTACATGGCTCTAGCCCTGGCTAATTAATTAGCTACCCATTTCTGTGCATTGTGGATAGTTTGGTGGCACAAGAGGGGGCCTAAATCGGCAAAGCCTTAGTGAATACATAGGGGTGGGAACCACAGCTTTGTAAAGGCCTTGTAGTGTGACCCCGCTAAGCACCTAGGTAGTGCGAAGCCTGATGGGGAAAGCATGACTCGTGGTGAAAGTGTGCAGCCTCTACAGAGTGTAAAACTGATATATCAGATGTGCTCACGGACAAGAGCGGCCTGAACTTCTTCGTGATTAGATGGCTCTAGTTCGGATGGGTGGTTCCCTTAGTAAGGGAATGGTTGGTTAGCTCGGATGGGATCCAAGTGTTGGTTCAGATGGTTCTTGAGGAGAAGCCAGATTTTTACCTAGTAATTAGGTGCTAAGGAGTTAAAGAAAATTAGGATGTGTTGCTTAAGCGCGTGTGTCAAACCTTGTAAGCCTTACCTTATGTTGGCCCTCATGTCATAATTTTCTTACACTTGCGAAGCACATTTCGATGTAGCTCACCCTTCCTCATTTGTCCCCCTTGCTACCACACCTAGACACTGGTGACAACTGAGGAGTAGTACATTGAAGATGGTGCCTTCGACCCCGATGACATGTTCTAGGCTGGTGCTGCCCCCGGTCAACCTTCCTATGAAGATGGAGTCTTTTTTCCACTGGAGTTAAATAAAGTTTATGTAATTTTCTTTCAGACCTATAGGTCATTTTGTAATGATGTTATCGTTAAAGTAAGAACACTGCTATGATACTGTAATGAAGTCGACATATGTATGAATAAATTGATCCTGACATATATATGTTGTGCATTCGATTTTGTCCTTAAAATCGGGTGTGACAACCCCTCTATTTATACAGGGGCTTAGGTGGTGCTTTGTCTATTCCTAGCGCAAAACTCTGGGTTGCACCGCCTTAGCATGGTGGCATGCCACCACCTGTCGAAGGAGGGGCTGAGCAGCGCCGGTAAGGGGACAGCCGCCCCTTGACCGTGGCCTCTCGCCACCGCCTTCACCTTGTAGGCCTTGGGTGTAACAACCCGGGTTTTTTAGCATAAAAATGTGAGCTTTTTTAAAATTTTCATGCAATGTGTGGATCATGTAGTCTCTAGGTCAAACTTCAGTCAAACCCACTAATAAATTGTTGCACTCATATAGAATTGATTGTAGGAAGTGCCTGTGTTCTTGAGTTGGTTTTGGGTTTGAGTTTGTCTGGAGTTTAGGGTGCACAAATCTATAGCAAGATCCTGTCTGAAGAGCTATACTGGCAGAAACAAGGCGAGATCTTGGTCTCAAGGTTGATGACTACGTGTATCTCGAGCTTGAAGTTAGCTATAGTAGGTATCACCTTTCAGAGGCACCATGGGATTTCACGTCAAAAAGCAAGCTAGCATCTCACTCGTAACCCCTACAAGATCTTGAGTAGAATTGGGAAGTCTGTCTACAAGTTTGAACTACCAGATAACCTAGATGGTGTACAACCTGTGTTCCATGTCTTACGACTGAGGAAGTTCATGAAGAATTCTAGAAGAAGATGTTCATACTAAAGCCGTAGAACTACAAGACCCGCTTGAGTTCCCTGTGCACCTCGTGAAGATTTTTGGATCGAGCTGTCAAAGACACAAGAAGAACGACCATTCCTTCTGGAAGGTTCTGTGGAGCAACCACACTAAAGGAGAAGCAGACTGAGAGACGGAATGATTCCACTACAGTATCCCCGCCTCTTCACCGTCTGAGTAGCACCTTAATCTCGGGGACGAGATTCCTATGAGGGGGGAGGACTTGTAACAACCTGGGTTTTCGAGCATCCAAAAATGTGAGTTTTTTTAAAAAATTTCATGCAATGTGTGGATCATGTAGTCTCTAGGTCAAACTTAAGTCAAACCCAATTGTTGCACTCATATAGAATTGATTGTAGGAAGTGCCTATGTTCTTGAGTTGGTTTGGGGTTTGAGTTTGTTTGGAGTTTGGGGTGCACAAATCCATAGCAAGATCCTCTTGAATCCCTTTCGAATTTATGTCCAATCTCCTTTGAATCACTCTCAAATTCCTTAGGTCATAATTCATAAAAGAGAAATCATTTTTCCTTTTTCTTTCCAACCAGCCCCACTCCCTTTTCTCCCCTTCCCGTAGCCCAACCCACCGCGTAGCCCCAGCTGCTCTCCCTCCCCTTCCTAGCCGCACAACCTAGGTCGTGGCACAGTAGGCCGTTCGCCTCCTCCATGCTCAACCCACCAGCGCAGTGCCCCGCTCAGCCCAACCCACAACCCACCGGCCCCGATAGGCCCGCACCATCAGCCCCCGTGAGCCCATCCACGCGCCTGGGCTAAAAACCCTAGGAATGGGTGCTCCCAGCTCTCGGTCCCGAGCCGCGCTGCCACCGCTTCTCACACGCCCGCGCCATGCCAGTCTTGGCGTCCGTACCACACACCGATGGATGACCGCCATGCGTCCCTAGCATGCCTTTCGAGGATCGCCGCCATCCACAGGAACCACGCAGCCAACCCTAACCCTAGCCGATGCCTATAAATGGAGCCATCGTCATCGCTCCTCTGCTCCATTCCCCAATCTGCTGCCACAATCCTCTGCTTCCCTTCCTCCCTCCCATGGTGCCAAACCCTAAGTCAGCCATGGCCACCGCTCCACCTACCGTCGTGGCCATAGTGGGCCACCGTGCTACCCTGCCATCCTCACCAAGCTTGCCATGATTGCCTTGCTCGCCTCCATGCCCTCGTCGTGTCGTAACCACAGCACTGACCACCAAACGCCACCGCCTCGACATCATGCATCGCCTTGCCACAGCGACAATGTCCTCCATGTCCACCTCCTCTTCCTCACCGCCGTCCACGTCGTGCTAAGGAATGAATTGCCTAAGATCAATTTGCCGACATATTCACCAAGCCACTTGATGAGAAGAGGTTTTGCAAGCTAAGGAATGAATTGAACATACTTGACTTCTCCAATATGTCTTGATGCACCCCCATTATATGACATGCCTCTCCTTCGAGCAAAGCAAGGTAAAGTTGATTGACATGTCATCCATCCATTGCTAAGGACATGATTAGTGCATCTAGACATATTTCACATTTGAATAGGATCATTCATGAAAATCAAATGAATTTGATGCTTGTATGGTACCATTATTGCTTGTATGGTTGAAATAATCTAGTGGTAGCATATGACATATTTGTGGGCTTGTAAACCTAGTGTTTGATTTAGAAAATGAGCTATAAGTGTTTAACTCAACATGGTACAAGATAACCCTTATTTGGAGGTGTGAAGAAGCTTGTCCTTGGATCAAACCGAGTTAAATATCTTTTGCAAGTAATCTAGATTGAACCAAATTGGGAAAATGATCCTCATTTCACATGGCTTCACCCCAACATATCTATAATTTGAGGTCACCCCTATCTATACCTTAAGCCTTTGTGGTCATTGATGACAAAGGGGGAGAAATAGTGTACAAAGATAGTGAAAAGGGGGAGAGATAGTGTACAAAGATAGTGAAAAGGGGGAGAGATAATATATGACAAAAGAAGGGGATCAATTAAAATTTTGAGCATACAAATAGGGGGAGCAAGCTCATAAACTTGTATGGTGCATTTGAATGAGCATTACATATGTTTGCTTGCATGGCATAAGTTTTAAATTTCAAAATCCATGCTTGTGTGGTGTATGCTAGTTGTAGGTTTGAATGTTGAAATGAAAAACTAGCATGCATAGGCAAAAGTAACTAGACCTATGTTCATTCCATGGAAACTAGACCCTTGTTTGTAATATTGATCCCATGGGGTATTCTAGTTTTTGTGTAAGTCTAGTTACTAATGGTGCTAAGGATGGTATAATGGTGCACTCTGATTGGTATCACGCTTCAAAGGTCCATCTCTTACACCTTAGCATCATTTGGTAGAAATTGACTCCTATATTTCCTATCTAAGCATATGTGCAAGCTTAAATCCAAACTCTTAGCACATATGTAGGAGGAGCAATTGCTACCATTTGGAGTTCATGAAACTTGTCCATAACCTTTACACATGGTAAATATGCTTGGGCAAGCAACATGGATTCAAATGAACTTAAATTCATATCTTTGTGAAAGGGTTGTCATCAATTACCAAAAAGGGGGAGATTGAAAGCTCTAGTTTGGTTTTGGTTAATTGATGAAACCCTAAGTGCTAACCTAGTTTATCAAGATGATTATGAGATAGGTAGCACTACTCCAAGTGATGAAGCAATGGTGAAGATCATGACAATGGTGATGGCATGGTGATGATCAAATGCATAAACTTGGAAAAGAAGAAAGAGAAAAACAAAAGGCTCAAGGCAAAGGTATAAAATGTAGGAGCCATTTTTGTTTTAGTGATCAAGACACTTAGTGAGTGTGATCACATTTAGGATAGATAGCCGTACTATTAAGAGGAGTGAAACTCGTATCGAAATGCGGTTATCAAAGTGCCACTAGGTGCTCTAATTCATTGCATATGCATTTAGGATCTAGTGGAGTGCTAACACCCTTGAAAACATTTGTGAAAATATGCTAACACATGTGCACATGGTGATACACTTGGTGGTTAGCACATTTGAGCAAGGGTGAAGAAGACAGAGGTGATGCCAGCGTCGATCGTGTGACCAGACGCTGGATCTAATTACACCAGACGCTGACTGCCTGCATCCGGTCGCGCTGACCTGGCAGCACAGTGCCTAGGGTTAACCATTGGACGTTGGACTGTGTCCGGTCAAGGTGGACCGAACGCGTCCGGTCGAAGAAATACACCTCGGGGAGCTTACTAGAAATGACCGGATGCTGAGGCTTCAGCATTCGGTCAGTTTTGCTGGAGCGTCCGGTCAGTCTGATCGGAGCGTCCGGTCAGAGCGCGTTTTGCCCAGTGAAGGGGTATAACGGCTCTATCTTATGGGGGCTCTATTTATAGCCTCATGGCCGGCTCAAGCTCCAACTCTTACACATTTTCATTGACATAGCAATCTTGTGAGCTTAGCCAAAGTCCTCCCACTCATCTCCATCATTGATTCATCATCTTTGTGAGATTGGGAGAGAATCCAAGTGCATTGCTTGAGTGATTGCATCTAGAGGCACTTGGTATTCGTGTTGCGCTGTGGAGTTTGCTTGTTTCTCTTGGTGGTTGCCACCACCTAGACGGCTTGGTGCAGCGGTGGAGGATCGGCACGAGTTGGTGATTGTTCGTGGCCATCTCTGGTGATTGTGAGGGGAGTTGTACCTTCCCCGGTGGAGCGCCGAAAGGTAACTCTAGTAAATTGCTCGTGTCATTGAGTTACCTCACTTGTGGGTCGGTTCTTGCGGTGTCCTATCGTGTGGACGAGGTTTGTGAAACACCTCTTAGCCGCCGAACCACCAAGTGTTGGTCGACACAACAGGGACGTAGCGTGTTGGCAAGCACGTGAACCTTGGGAGAAAATCGGTTGTCTCTTGCTACTTGTATTCTCTCGGTGATTGGCTTAATCTTCATCTTGTGATTGGTTCACTCCATGACCCGGTGGTATAATCGTTTCACTTACTCATTTACATTTCTGCAAACTAGATATAGCAAGCTCTTTAGTGTAATTAGAATTGAGAGCTTGCCTTTTGCTTTAAACATATCTAGTGGAGCTCTTTAGTGTAGCATTTGTGAGAGCTCTTAGTGAGTAGTGGTCAAGTAGATTGTGTGCCAATTGATCATTGCAACTAGAATTGTTGGATAGGTGGCTTGCAACCCTTGTAGAGCTAGTGCAAGTTTGCATTTCGCTATTTGTCTTACTAATCAAATTGCTCTAGTTGATTTGTAGTTTTTAAATAGGCTATTCACCCCCCCTCTAGCCATATTAGGACCTTTCAAGTGGTATCGGAGCCGTGGTCCCCGTTTGATTGAAGGCTTAACAACCTCGGTGTCAAAATTATGGCTCAAGTTGTGTTCAACCATGTGGGGGGGGCAAACCACCGTTCTTTGATGGCACATGCTATGATTATTGGAAGAGAAAGATGAGGATGTATCTTGGTTCAATCAATGATCAAGTATGGGAAGTGACCGAGAATGACTATGCTATCATTGATCCCGATGATCCAACTAACCGAGATAAGATCAACAAGCAATGCAATACAATGGCTCTCAAAACCATATACAATGCCATTGATTCCAAGGTGTTTGAGCAAATCAAGGATTGTGAAAGAGAAAATGAGGTGTGGAAGAGATTGGAGGAAACATATGAGGGCACACCGGCGGTGAAGAGTGCCAAGTTGTACATCCTCAAGGACAAGTTGACATGCTTCAAGATGAAGGAAGATGAGAGCATTCCGAAGATATTCCATCGATTGCAAGTAATTGTCAATGACTTGAAGGCTTTGGGAGAAAAGATCAAGGATGATGATGTCTCTCATCGGTTCTTAATGTGCCTACCTCCAAGATTTGAGATGTTGAGATTGCTCATCATAAGAGGAGGATTGAAGGAGATCACCCCTAACCAAGTACTAGGTGATGTCATGACACAAGAGACATACCGTGCGGAAAGAGAGGGGGATGACAAGAATGAGAAGAAGGAAGAAGAAGACAAGAAGAAGAAGAGTATAGCATTCAAGGCTAGCTCATCATCATCCAAGAACAAGGGCAAGTCCAAGAAAGAATCAAGTGATGATGAAGATCTTAGTGATATTGATGATGAAGCTATGGCTCTCTTTGTGCGCAAGATGGGCAAGTTCATGAAGAAGAAGGGCTATGGTGCAAGGAAGAGAAGAGATCACATCAAGAGCAAAGAATATGTGAGAAGATGCTACAATTGCAAGAGCCCCGATCATGTTGTAGCTAATTGTCCTTACAATAGTGACAATGATGAAGATGAGAAGAACAAACACAAGAAGGATAAGAAAGAAAGGAAGGAGAAGAAGGAGAAGAGAATGACCTTCCAAAAGAAGAAGAAAGGAGGAGGCTATGTGGTCACATGGGATAGTGATGGCTCATCGGATAGTGATGACTCTAGTGATGATGGCAAGAAAGCACTAGCAAGCATCGCCATCAACAATAAGCCCTCCATCTTCGACACTCCATCGACATGCCTCATGGCAAAACCTACCAAAGTAAAATATGATATGAGTGATGATGATGAATGTGAAAGTGATGCTTGTAGGAGTGATGATGATGATGAAGAGTACTCCAAGGAGGAGCTCATGGACATGTGTGAGCAAGTGCATACTTGCTTTGAGATAAAGAGAAAGGAGTGCAAGGAATTGAATAAGAAAATCAAATTTCTTGAGCAATCCCTTGATGAGCTCAATGCCACTCATGAGAGGCTAATGGAAGCCCATGAGAAGCTTGGCAAAGCTCACTCTAAGCTTGAAAAGGCTCACTCCTCTCTCATTGAGCAAGTCAAGAAGGAGGAAGCCAAGAAGGAGCAAGTGATAGTTACATGTGATGTGGGACTAACATGTGATATTATTGATGATTCTTTTATGCCCACTATAGTTGCTCCCACTAACTCTCCTTGTAGCACTACCACTTCCACTCCATCCATAAATGATGCATCACTTATGGTGGAAAATGAGAACCTCAAGAAGGAGGTGAATGAGCTCACTCGTGCCTTAGGCAATGCCTATGGTGGAGAAGCCCACTTGCAAAAGTGCTTGGGTAGCCAAAAATTCTCTCAACAAAGAGGGATTAGGCTATACCCCCAAGAAAGGCAAGGCGGCCTTTGTCACTCCCAAAGCTAGCTTTGTGAAGGGCAATGGTCGGTTTTGCAATAGATGCAAGCAGTTGAGCATATAGAGCAACATTGCAAGATTAACAAGAACAAGCTACCTAATGTATCCTCAATCAAATTTGATTCTTGTTACATGCTTTATAAGGGTGCCAATGGTGTGAAGGCTAAGTTCATTGGTACACCAATTGTGGGCCCAAAGAAGAAGGCCATTTGGGTACCAAAGACCTTGGTAACTAACCTTCAAGGACCCAAGCAAGTTTGGGTACCTAAAAAGAATTGATCTTCTTTTGTAGGTCAATTATAAAGCCGGAGGAAGGCATTGGGTGCTTGATAGTGGGTGCACATAACACATGACCGGTGATCCAAGAATGTTCAATTCAATCAATGAAAGCAAGAGCAATGGGATTGATAGTATCACATTTGGTGACAATGGCAAAGGCAAGGTCAAAGGACTTGGTAAGATTGCAATATCCAATGACTTGAGCATTTCCAATGTGCTACTAGTAGAGAGCTTGAACTTCAACCTATTATCGGTAGCTCAATTGTGTGATCTTGGTTTCAAATGCATATTTGGTGTGGATGATGTAGAGATCATAAGTATAGATGGCTCTAACTTGATATTCAAAAGATTTAGATATGAGAATCTATACTTAGTTGATTTCAATGCTAGAGAAGCTCAATTGTCAACATATTTGATCACAAAGTCTAGCATGGGTTGGTTATGGCATAGAAGGCTTGGTCATGTTGGAATGAAACAATTGAACAAGTTGATTAAGCATGACTTAGTTAGAGGCTTGAAAGATGTCACATTTGAAAATGATAAGCTATGTAGTGCATGTCAAGCCGGAAAACAAGTTGGTAACACACATCCTAAGAAGAGCATGATGAGCACATCCAAGGCATTTGAGTTGATGCACATGGACTTGTTTGGACCAACCACATACACTAGCATTGGTGGAAACAAATATGGATTTGTGATTGTGGATGATTTCACTAGATACACATGGGTATTCTTTCTTGTTGACAAGAGTGATGTGTTTGCAACATTCAAATCATTTGTTAAAGGCATTCACAATGAGTTTGAAACAACAATCAAGAAAGTTAGAAGTGACAATGGAAGTGAGTTCAAGAACACTAGAATTGATGAGTTGTGTGATGAATTTGGAATTAGACATCAATTCTTGGCCAAGTACACTCCTCAATCAAATGGCTTAGTTGAAAGGAAGAATAGAACTTTGATTGACATGGCAAGATCAATGTTGAGTGAGTACAATGTGAGTCATTCATTTTGGGCCGAAGCAATCAACACGGCTTGCTATTATAGCAACCGACTCTATTGTCACCCCATGATGGAGAAGACACCTTATGAGCTTTTGAATGGAAGAAAGCCCAACATAGCATACTTTCGGGTTTTTGGTTGTAAATGCTATATATTAAAGAAAAGCACTAGATTAAGCAAGTTTGAAAAGAAATGTGATGAAGGTTTCTTGCTTGGTTACTCCACTACTAGTAAGGCTTATAGAGTTTGGAATTTGGCTAGTGGTACTCTTGAGGAGGTTCATGATGTGGAGTTTGATGAAACAAATAGTTCCCAAGAGGAAGATGAGAATCTAGATGATGTAAGAGGCACTCAATTGGTCAATGCAATGAAGAACATGGACATTGGTGATATAAGGCCTAGAGAGGTGATTGATGTTGAAGATGACAAGAATCAAGTACTCTCTAACTCAAATGTGCAAGCCAGCGGTTCTCATGATCAAATCCAAGCAAGCACTAGTAATGGAAATGTGCAAGATCAACAAATGGCTAGTTCATCATCTCAACTAAGTGATCAATCAAATGCTAGCAATCAAGTGCAAGTGCATCAACCAACCAATGTTGCAAGAGATCATCCATTGGACACTATCATTGGTGATATTTCAAGAGGTGTGCAAACAAGATCAAGATTGGCTTCATTTTATGAGCACTTCTCATTTGTGTCATCCATTGAGCCTAAGAAGATAGATGAAGCTTTGAATGATGCTGATTGGATCAATGCTATGCATGAAGAGCTAAACAACTTCACAAGAAACCAAGTATGGGATTTAGTTGAGAGGCCTAAGGATCATAATGTGATTGGAACTAAGTGGGTCTTCCGGAACAAGCAAGATCAAGATGGGATAGTAATAAGGAACAAAGCAAGATTAGTGGCTCAAGGTTACACTCAAGTTGAAGGTCTTGACTTTGGAGAAATATATGCCCCGGTTGCAAGATTGGAAGCAATTAGGATCTTGCTAGCTTATGCTTGTGCCCACGACATCAAGTTGTACCAAATGGATGTGAAAAGTGCATTTCTCAATGGGTACATCAATGAGCTAGTGTATGTTGAGCAACCTCCTGGTTTTGAAGATGAGAAGAAACCCAACCATGTCTACAAGTTGAGAAAGGCTTTGTATGGATTGAAACAAGCACCTAGAGCATGGTATGAGAGATTGAGGGATTTCCTACTCTCTAAGGGATTCAAGATGGGAAAGGTTGACACCACTCTCTTCACCAAGAAGCTTGGGAATGACTTGTTTGTAATGCAAATCTATGTTGATGATATCATCTTTGGGTCAACAAATCAAGAATTTTGTGAGGAGTTTGGCAAGATGATGGCAAGTGAGTTTGAGATGTCCATGATTGGAGAGCTTAGTTACTTCCTTGGTCTTCAAATCAAGCAAATGAAGAATGGTACATTTGTGAGTCAAGGCAAGTATATCAAGGACATGCTCAAGAAGTTTGAAATGGATGGGAGTAAAGCTATTAGTACACCAATGGGGACAAGTGGAAGCTTGGATAGTGATGCTAGTGGCAACATGGTGGATCAAAAGATGTATCGGTCTATGATTGGAAGCCTACTTTATGTGACCGCATCAAGACCGGATGTGATGTTTAGTGTATGCATGTGTGCTAGATTTCAAGCCTCACCAAAAGAAAGTCATTTGAAGGCAACAAAGAGAATATTGAGGTACTTGAAGTATACACAACATGTTGGATTATGGTATCCCAAAGGAGCAAGATTTGAGTTGATTGGATATTCGGACTCTGATTATGCGGGATGCAAAGTTGAGAGAAAGAGCACATCGGGCACATGTCAACTATTGGGAAGATCACTTGTATCTTGGTCATCAAAGAAGCAAAATAGTGTAGCACTTTCAACCGTCGAAGCGGAGTACATTTCGGTCGGTAGTTGTTGTGCACAATTACTTTGGATGAAGGCCACTTTGAGTGATTTTGGAATCAAGTTCAAGCAAGTGCCATTGCTATGTGACAATGAAAGTGCCGTAAAGCTCACCAACAACCCGGTTAAACACTCAAGAACAAAGCATATTGATGTCCGCCATCATTTCATAAGAGATCACCAACAAAAAGGGGACATTTTCATAGAGTGTGGGCACCGAAGATCAATTTGCCAACATATTCACCAAGCCATTTGATGAGAAGAGGTTTTGCAAGCTAAGGAATGAATTGAACATACTTGACTTCTCCAATATGTCTTGATGCACCCCCATTATATGACATGCCTCTCCTTCGAGCAAAGCAAGGTAAAGTTGATTGACATGTCATCCATCCATTGCTAAAGACATGATTAGTGCATCTAGACATATTTCACATTTGAATAGGCTCATTCATGAAAATCAAATGAATTTGATGCTTGTATGGTACCACTATTGCTTGTATGGTTGAAATAATCTAGTGGTAGCATATGACATGTTTGTGGGCTTGTAAACCTAGTGTTTGATTTAGAAAATGAGCTATAAATGTTTAACTCAACATGGTACAAGATAACCCTTATTTGGAGGTGTGAAGAAGCTTGTCCTTGGATCAAACCGAGTTAAATATCTTTTGCAAGTAATCTAGATTGAACTAAATTGGGAAAATGATCCTCATTTCACATGGCTTCACCCCAACATATCTATAATTTGAGGTCACCCCTATCTATACCTTAAGCCTTTGTGGTCATTGATGACAAAGGGGGAGAAATAGTGTACAAAGATAGTGAAAAGGGGGAGAGATAGTGTACAAAGATAGTGAAAAGGGGGAGAGATAATATATGACAAAAGAAGGGGATCAATTAAAATTTTGAGCATACAAATAGGGGGAGCAAGCTCATAAACTTGTATGGTGCATTTGAATGAGCATTACATATGTTTGCTTGCATGGCATAAGTTTTAAATTTCAAAATCCATGCTTGTGTGGTGTATGCTAGTTGTAGGTTTGAATGTTGAAATGAAAAACTAGCATGCATAGGCAAAAGTAACTAGACCTATGTTCATTCCATGGAAACTAGACCCTTGTTTGTAATATTGATCCCATGGGGTATTCTAGTTTTTGTGTAAGTCTAGTTACTAATGGTGCTGAGGATGGTATAATGGTGCACTCCGATTGGTATCACGCTTCAAAGGTCCATCTCTTACACCTTAGCATCATTTGGTAGAAATTGACTCCTATATTTCCTATCTAAGCATATGTGCAAGCTTAAATCCAAACTCTTAGCACATATGTAGGGGGAGCAATTGCTACCATTTGGAGTTCATGAAACTTGTCCATAACCTTTACACATGGTAAATATGCTTGGGCAAGCAACATGGATTCAAATGAACTTAAATTCATATCTTTGTGAAAGGGTTGTCATCAATTACCAAAAAGGGGGAGATTGAAAGCTCTAGTTTGGTTTTGGTTAATTGATGAAACCCTAAGTGCTAACCTAGTTTATCAAGATGATTATGAGATAGGTAGCACTACTCCAAGTGATGAAGCAATGGTGAAGATCATGACAATGGTGATGGCATGGTGATGATCAAATGCATAAACTTGGAAAAGAAGAAAGAGAAAAACAAAAGGCTCAAGGCAAAGGTATAAAATGTAGGAGCCATTTTTGTTTTAGTGATCAAGACACTTAGTGAGTGTGATCACATTTAGGATAGATAGCCGTACTATTAAGAGGAGTGAAACTCGTATCGAAATGCGGTTATCAAAGTGCCACTAGGTGCTCTAATTCATTGCATATGCATTTAGGATCTAGTGGAGTGCTAACACCCTTGAAAACATTTGTGAAAATATGCTAACACATGTGCACATGGTGATACACTTGGTGGTTAGCACATTTGAGCAAGGGTGAAGAAGACAGAGGTGATGCCAGCGTCGATCGTGTGACCAGACGCTGGATCTAATTACACCAGACGCTGACTGCCTGCGTCCGGTCGCACTGACCTGGCAGCACAGTGCCTAGGGTTAACCACTGGACACTGGACTGTGTCTGGTCAAGGTGGACCGAACGCGTCCGGTCGAAGAAATACACCTCGGGGAGCTTACTAGAAATGACCGGATGCTGAGGCTTCAGCGTTCGGTCAGTTTTGCTGGAGCGTCCGGTCAGTCTGACCGGAGCGTCCGGTCAGAGCGCGTTTTGCCCAGTGAAGGGGTGTAACGGCTCTATCTTATGGGGGCTCTATTTATAGCCTCATGGCCGGCTCAAGCTCCAACTCTTGCACATTTTCATTGACATAGCAATCTTGTGAGCTTAGCCAAAGTCCTCCCACTCATCTCCATCATTGATTCATCATCTTTGTGAGATTGGGAGAGAATCCAAGTGCATTGCTTGAGTGATTGCATCTAGAGGCACTTGGTATTCATGTTGCGCTGTGGATTTCGCTTGTTTCTCTTGGTGGTTGCCACCACCTAGACGGCTCGGTGCAGCGGTGGAGGATCGGCACGAGTTGGTGATTGTTCATGGCCGTCTCTGGTGATTGTGAGGGGAGTTGTACCTTCCCCGGTGGAGCGCCGAAAGGTAACTCTAGTAAATTGCTTGTGTCATTGAGTTACCTCACTTGTGGGTCGGTTCTTGCGGTGTCCTATCATGTGGACGAGGTTTGTGAAACACCTCTTAGCCGCCGAACCACCAAGTGTTGGTCGACACAACGGGGACGTAGCGTGTTGGCAAGCACGTGAACCTCGGGAGAAAATCGGTTGTCTCTTGCTACTTGTATTCTCTCAGTGATTGGCTTAATCTTCATCTTGTGATTGGTTCACTCCACGACCCGGCGGTATAATCGTATCACTTACTCATTTACATTTCTGCAAACTAGATATAGCAAGCTCTTTAGTGTAATTAGAATTGAGAGCTTGCCTTGTGCTTTAAACATATCTAGTGGAGCTCTTTAGTGTAGCATTTGTGAGAGCTCTTAGTGAGTAGTGGTCAAATAGATTGTGTGCCAATTGATCATTGCAACTAGAATTGTTGGATAGGTGGCTTGCAACCCTTGTAGAGCTAGAACAAGTTTGCATTTCGCTATTTATCTTACTAATCAAATTGCTCTAGTTGATTTGTAGTTTTTAAATAGGCTATTCACCCCCCTCTAGCCATATTAGGACCTTTCACATGACCATTGGGCTTTACCTCTTTTGCTCGCTTGTTTATCCTAACCACCTCGTATGCTTGTACCACATTGACCATAGCATTCTTTCAGATCTAGCGGTGACAACCGCATCGCTACGGACCTTAGGGATAGCCTTGTGACAATTTAGTTGCATGGTCGTGGTGCCCTACGAGTGGGTTTGGATTGTGGGATCGTGTTCCCTTTCTTCCAACCTTCGTCTGTTCCATGATGACTTGGTCAAAAGAGTGCAGATTACATTCTTCTCCTCTCTTGTTCTCAATCCTCATCGATCTAGTAAGATGTGGATTGAGCCCTTCGATGTTTGGTGTTTATTGCTCTCTTCATTCCATTCCTTTGATTCCCGTCGTTTGCTATGGCGAGTGGATCAAAGGAAGTTGTATCCTGTGTCCCCTCTTTTGGTTCTATCATGCTTAAGCCCATGTATGCTTGTACCTATTTAGGCCGTAGCATTTCTTTGGTTCTTGCAGTGACAACCGCACCGCTAAGAACCCTGGGGATGTCTTAGTGCATTTAGTGCACCTAGGTCATGGTACCTACAAGTAGTTGGGCACTCGTGTTCTCTTGTGTGTTGCTCCTTTTGATGCCCCATCTCTTGCCATGATGTGTGGATTGGAAGAGTAGACCACCTCCCTTCTCTTCTCTCCCTCGTTCCACCCTCTCTTAGTTCTCATCAATTATAATGGTAGATGGATTGACAGAGACCAGAACTGTTTCCTTTCCCCCTTAGCTGCTCTTTTTTATTCCCGTCAATCTCCATGATGCCCGGATCGGAAGACCATGAATCGTGGTGTTCGCTTAAGATGAGCTAGGGTCTATGCCATTTTTAATAAAGCCATACAGGTCGACATGATCAACCCAAGAAGTACTAGCTAGGCTAAGACTTAAGCTTGTGCTTAGCAAACAACCACTTCTATTTCTTTTGGCCCAGGGAGCGGACTTCCGCCGAGAGCGCTAAGTCTTCTTCCCCTAGTGTTCTTTTGGTGTTGTTCGATCTTCTGTGTCTTGTTGCCTCTTTTGTTCACCGTCTTTATAGGTTTAGTGGATTGATTGTTCTTTTGCCTTGATTGTCGCTCTATCGAGGTAGTTACACCGAGGATAGCATTGATCAGACTGGAACCCGTTGGAGGAAGGAAATGCATATGACAATAGGACTTTGAGGAGATCAATTATGAGTGCACTGATGATCTCGAAGATGACTAGTCAACAGGTGCTATGTCCCACCCAACCTCGTAGAATCCTATTATACATGCTACAATGTAGATGCTAGTGCTTTACTTTTATGCAAATGATCTATGATAGGTTGCATGGTAGAATTGCTTGTGAGCCAATACCTTGTCGCAACCTATACCCTTGCACACCTGCTATTAGGCTAGACGCTCACTTACTACTTACTTGCTACTACTTCTACTATGCATTATATCTGTGATGTGATGCTTGGTGGAGGATTGTTTGTGAGTGGTTAAAGCACATGGTGCCGATAATGTGGTAATAACCGGGAAGATCTTGAAGTGCATCATGGGTGTGTGGTGAGGGTTGAGTCGATTAGGCAGGATCTTACGATGAGTCATTAGACAAGTCTTGCTGGGGGGGTGTGACCTGGGCATCCCCTATGAGAGGTACCTATGGCGGGTGCATGTGAGATGAGGAGATCCTGGGGTGGAGTGTCTTTGTGGGATGAAGCCCTAGGGTAGAGGTGTCATCGAGGCATGGGGTGTTGGTTATCCCCTTTGAGAAGATATCCTATCCGGTCCCCCCTAACGACTAGTATATCGAGAGAACCGGATCATAGGACCCTACGTACACACCACTCGCTCCTAAATGGGCGAGGGACGATTACCTGACCAACTAGGACGGTGCCACTCCTGCTAAGTTGAAAGTGGATAGTGTAGGGAGGTATGGGTGTGTGGCCCACGCCCTCCTAAGATAGCATAGTGACCTCTACGGACCGGTACTATGTCTCATAGTATCAGCGTTTTGGTGGACTCCAGGGTGGCCTAGGGCTGAGTGGTAGGGTGGTACCATACTAGTTGGGAGGCAGTCGGTATCAACCTAGATGGTGGCCACCGTCGATGGTGGTGATCTTGTGGTTCGAGGTGTACACGCTCTGTAGAGTTGATCGATCTATATGTATAGCCACGTCCTCAGATATGGACATTCCTATGACCTACGCTTCCCTTGATTAGTGAGAGGTGTCCTTTCTTCTTCTCCCTCCTAGGTTTGGTGTTGGTTTTCGGCCTGGGCTATTGAGGTAAGGTATGAGCGGGAGTCGTCCTTGCTGCCTAGAGAGTGAGAGTGTGGTGAATGTATGGATGAGATGGGTTAAAACTTGATGAACTATTATAAAATATGGATGAACTTGAATAGGAAACCTACATCCATATATAGGCCTTTTGCTCTACCCTTGCATACCACTTACCACAAAGCATACGCAAAGCATAGGGTGGGAACCAGTGGCCAATACAAATCATACTAAAAGATATTTGGCAGGTTTTGGATGTCATCTATGATGACAACAATGGAGAATAGAAGGATTAGATGGTCTCATTCCTACGCTCAAGTTTGGTTGAGAAGATGAAGACTACGCTCGCTGACATTCTACGCCGACTCTGATGATTGCCCGTGATGGAGGAGCCTTCACCTGATGATGCGCTACATCGACTCTAATGAAGATATGTGTGCATTTTCGCTAGAATAATGATGTACTTAGGTGTGTTACCAAGTGATGTAATGCCTTGTAAACTTGTACTTCCGCTATGTATGAATTGTGGCATCAACTATTATTTGATAATGTGATGGCTTGATCTCCTGGACTATCACATTATAATTCGTATATGTGGATTTTCCCTTCATGGAAAATCAGGATCGTTTCATTGGGCTAGACCAGGATTGCTTTCCCGTGGGGTTTTGCCCCATTTGAATTGATTTGATGGGCGTCTCCCTTGTTCCATTGTGCAAATCAATGTCGAAAAGCGTCTTTCGGTGAATTATTCCATGTATTTGTGTTTGTGACCTGCAAAATAATATTCTCCAAATACATGTGGAACTTGGTTAGTAGTAAATACATATGTGTTTAATATTGTTAGTTTCTTCTCTTTTTGTGTCCTAATTGGCGGTCGGATTTGATCGGTAATGACCGCCAACAGGCACATAAAGAAAAATCTGAGTAGTTAGTTGTATTCTTGTTACCCCTGAAAAGAAAGAGAAATACTTTGAGTTGCTTTTCTAAAATCTGATTTGTCAAGATTCAGATTTATTCTAGTTGTACAAAGTAAAAGAAAAGAAGAAGAAGAAAAA
The DNA here is from genome assembly GCF_019320115.1 of Miscanthus floridulus. NCBI lineage: Eukaryota > Viridiplantae > Streptophyta > Magnoliopsida > Poales > Poaceae > Miscanthus > Miscanthus floridulus. The sequence continues at coordinate 59,668,972 of NC_089595.1, forward strand.
TAAAAAATAGAAAAGAAAAAAGAAATAGAAAGAGAAGGGAAGGAAAAGAAGAGAAGAGGATAAGAAGGGGAGTGATAGTTTGCTGTTCTTGTGCCCTTTTCTTGTTGTATTGTGACTTCATTTGTATCTAGGCTCACGTCTCTAGCAAGGTCTAGCCTAGGACCAGCACAGTACCACCGTTGAACGATTTCTCAACTTGCTTTTGTGACTAACGTGGTGCTAGTATTTCCTTGCTACTTTTAGCCTTCCTATAGCCCCACAAATTTGACTATAGCTTGACAGGAATTGATGTTGCGGCACTGATACACTTGCTTGTTGAGTTGAGTTGCTGAATTGTTGGCTGCCTTCCCCTCCCGTTGAGCGTGGTAAGAATAGGTAAGAATGTGCATGAACCGGTTGAGAGTGAGAGGATGATAATAGCGATATCCAAGTAGCATTAGGATAGTTTTCTTTCACTTGTTCCTTTTTTCTCTTCTTTTGTAACCATGCCAGGATAATCAGAACCAACCCCTCCACAATCACCACGGGGGAAGGCCTTCATGCAACACTTTGAATGCAAAGTGTGGCTGCACACTAATGGCCTCAATGAGGATGTACAGGTCACCAATGAGGGCCTTGGTCAATTGGAGTCAGCCCATATTGACACCAACTCGAAGCTTGGTTGGCTAGAAACCACACAGATTGCCACAAACACCAAGCTTGTTGCATTGGAGACTTCAATTGTAGAAGTAAACACCAACCTTGCTGCTCCATTGAGGCGATTTGATGACATGAATGCTGGTGGCAAGAATAAAAGACAAGAAGACAATAATACTGATGGTGACCATGGCGAGGATAATTTTGACGACGAATATTCAGCCAATACTGAACATGGTGACCGAGAAGCTCGTCTTCGCTGAAGCCTACATTGCAATCATGAAGCTATGAATCACCGACGTGATGTACGGAACAACGATGATGCTTTTGGTAAGATTAAATTTAAGATACCTCCTTTTGATGGTAAATATGATCTTGATGCATACATTACATGGAAGATTGCTGTTGATCAAAAAAATACGTGCTATGAATTTCTTGAGAATAAAAGAGGGCTGTAACTAGTGAGTTTACTGATTTTGCTTCTGTTTGGTGGATAGAGCATGGCAAAAAATTCTAATAACATACCACAAACTTGGGATGCTTTGAAACAAATCATGCGAGCTAGATTTGTTCCCTCTTATTATGCACGTGATCTATTAAATAGGTTGCAACAATTGAGGTAGGGTACTAAAAGTGTAGAAGAATATTATTAGAAACTACAAATGGATATGTTGCGTTGTAACATAGAGGAGGATGAGGAACCTACTATGGCAACATTTATGGGTGGGCTAAACCATGAAATTCAGGACATCCTAGCCTATAAGGAATACAATAACATAACCCGTTTATTTCATCTTGCTTGTAAAGCTGAAAGGGAAGTGTAGGGATGACATGCTAGTGTCAGAAGACTACTTCGGGAAACCCACGCACAACGTTTACTCCTATCGAACGTGCTCCTCTGCCATCTTCTTCACCGAGTCAAGCAACCCCTCCTAGTGACAAGTCACATGCTCCTTCCACTCATTTAGCAACAAGGACTGTCCAGAAGCCAGCCACAAGTGCTTCTTCAGTTGCATCAACAGGTAGAGCAAGAGATGTGCAATGCCATCGGTGCAAGGGCTATGGACATGTGCAACGTGATTGTCCTAGCAAGCGTGTTTTGATTGTTAAAGATGATGGTGAGTATTCGTCTGCTAGTGATTTCGATGAAGATACACATGCTTTGCTTGTAGCTGACCATGTAGGTAGTGAGGAACAACAAGAAGAGCATATTAGTGTAGATGACGCAGAGCACTATGAGAGTCTCATTGTGCAGCATGTGCTTAGTACGCAAATGGAGAAGCCAGAACAAAATCAGCGACATACTTTATTTCAAACAAAGTGTATTGTTAAAGAGCGTTCTTGTCGTATGATCATTGACGGAGGTAGTTGCAACAACTTGGCTAGCAGCGACATGGTGGAGAAGCTTGCACTTAGTATCAAACCACATCCACATCCATATTGCATCCATTGGCTAAACAATAGTGGTAAGGCTAAGGTAACTAGACTAGTGCGAATTAATTTTCTTATTGGATCATATCATGATGTTGTTGACTGTGATGTTGTGCCAATGCAAGCTTGTAGTATTCTGCTCGGTAGACCATGGCAATTTGATATGGATTCTATGCATCATGGTAGGTCAAACCAGTATTCTTTTATGCACCATGATAAGAAAATTGTGCTGCATCCTATGTCTCCTGAAGCTTTTGTGAAAGATGATGTCGCTAAGGCTAGCAAACTTAAATCTCAGGAGCATCTTAAGAGTGAGAACCATATAGCTGCAAAGGAACTTGTAAAGCAAGGCACCAAAAACACCAAATCTACTCTCAATAAGAAAAATGAGATAACTTTGAAAGGATCATGTTTTCTAGTCACTAGATCCAATGATAATGAAATGATTGCTTCCGCTTCAGATAGCTATGCCTTAGTGTGCAAAGATGCTTTGATTTCACTTCATGATATGCAGCATTGTTTGCCCCCTACTGTGTCTAACATTTTACATGAGTATTCCGATGTGTTTCCATGTGAAATTCCAGTGGGGCTACCACCAATTCGTGGGATTAAGCACCAGATTGACCTCATCCCTGGAGCTTCATTACCCAACCATGTGCCATATCGGACAAATCCAGAGGAAACAAAAGAGATTCAACACCAAGTGCGAGAACTACTCGACAAAGGTTATGTGCGTGAGTCTCTTAGTCCTTGTGCTGTTCCGGTTATTTTAGTCCCTAAGAAAGATGGAACATGGCATATGTGTGTAAATTGTAGAGCGATTAATAATATCACCCTTTGATATTGTCATCCTATTCCATGCTTAGATGATATGCTTGATGAATTAAGTGGGGGCTACTGAAAGGTCCTAATGGCTAAAGAGGGCTGAATAGCCTATTAAAAAATTCTACAACAACACTAAGACAAGTGAATAGTAAATAAGATGGCGAAGCGAATTTTGCGCTAGCACTACACTTGTGTTGCAAGCCACCTACCCAATTCTAGTCTCTATGATCTCTAGTAAACACACAAGGGCTAAGTCACTAATTTACACCTAGGTGAACAAGCTAGCAAGAGAGCTATAGTAACTAGCTACAACTACCACAAGCACTACACACGGTAAAGGAACAAAGTAATACACAAGAGTGGTAGAGAGGTATACCACCGTGGCAAGTAATCAATCAATGAATACCAATAAATACCAAAGAGACAAATGATGACAATCAATTTTTCCTCCGAGGTTCACTTGCTTGCCGGCAAGCTAGTCCTCGTTGCGGCGATTCACTCACTGGGAGGTTCACGCGCTAATAGGCATCACACGCCTAACCCGCAAACAGGTGCCGCACAACCAACACAAGATGAGGATGCACAAGCCACGCGCAATCCACTAGAGTGGCCTTTGCTGCTCCACTAGGGAATGCACAAGAACCCCTCACAATCACAATGATCGGAGCCAGAGACAATCACCTTTCTTCGCTCGATGATCCACCAAACACCAGGCCATCTAGGTGTCGGCAAACACCAAGAGTAGCAAGATCTCCACCAGTCCAAATCGCCCAACTAGTGCCATAAGATGCTAGATCACTAAGCAATGCACTAGAGGCTCTCCAATCTCACTCAAGATGATGAAATCAAGTGTGCAAGTGAGTAGAGTGGTGTGTTTAGCTCCCCAAGGGTGTATGCTATTAGAAGTGCTAAGAGAGTGGCCAAGGCTGGCCACAAGCTCTATTTATAAGCCGATAAGCAAATAGGGCCATTACCCCTTTGAGTCAGCTTTGGCTAGGCACCGGATATGTCGGTGTGGCACTAGACATGGGTGGTGGTGCCCCTCGAATGGTCATCCAATGGCTACTAGCCATTGGGGCACCAGACAGGCGATGGTGGCACCACCCCTAGGGTGGTGGTGACCACCTAGCAGCTGCCCAAAAACCCTAGCCTCTAGAATTTTATGGTGGTGCACCGCCCTAGAAGCGGTAGTGCCCGCGGCGGTGACCATCTCCAAATCACTCAGTCTTTGGATAATTATGCGCGGTGGAACCACCCTCTGCACGACAGTGACCAGGCGATGCACATCGGACGCACCAGTGTCGCCTCCTTCTCTGCTGCTCCTTGGCCAGGCTCAGGTGGGCACCATCCTAGGGATGGTGGTGCCACCAGACATGCTGGCGGTGCCACACTAGAGCACCCCACTCTTGGCCTCCTCTATCAATCACCGCTCTAGGGGTGGCAGTGCACCAGATAGGGCATGGCGGTGCCCCCATGGTAGCACCACAAGCCCGACAACACCTCCTTTTCTTCATCTTTTTCACCACCTTTGCAAATGTGCTAACACTCCAAGTGTTTCACCATCATGTGCAAGTGTGTTAGCATTTTCACAATCATTTTTCAAAGGTTAATCACTTTCTTACCGATTGTGAACTAGGCCTAAAATGCATATACATGTTATCCAACACCAAGTGGCACTAGATGATCAAGTTGTTCGATAAGAGCTCCCCTCTTAATAGTATGACCATCTATCCTATATGCGATCACACTCTCTATAATGTCTTGATCATCGAAAATAAAATGGCCCTATGGATATCACCTTAGCCTTGAGCCCATTTTGTTTTTCTCTTTCTTCTTTTCCATGTCCGAGCACTTGATCATCTCCATGGACTCCACCATCACCATGACCTTCTCCATTTGCTCCATCACTTGGAATGTGCTACCTATCTCATAATCACTAGAGTAATAGGTTAGCACTTTAGGGTTTCATCAATTCACCAAAACCAAACTAGAGCTTTCAATCTCTCCCTTTTTGGTAATTGATAACAACCCTTTCACAAAGATATTAATTGAAATTCAATTGAATCCATATTGCTTGCCCAAGCATATTTACCATGTGTAAAAGGATTTGGACAAGTTTCATGAACCCCAAATTGGTAGCATTAGCTCCCCCTACATATGTGCTAAGAGTTTGGGTTGAAGCATGCACATATGCATGGATTAGAAATGTGGGAGAGTAATGTCTACCAAATGATGCTAAGGTATAAGAGATGGACCTTTGAAGCATGATACCAATCGGAGTGCACCAAATATACCATCCTTAGCACCATTGCTAGTTAGATACCACTTGGAATTATTTGCAAAACACAAACATTAGATACCCCATGAGATCAACATTATAAGCAAGGTTCTAGTACCACTTGTGAAAACAAAGCAAGTAAACAAGGCATATCTAACTATTATCTATGCAAGATAGTTTTTCATTTCATCAATCAAACTTACAACTAGCATACACCACACAAGCATGGAATTTTTAATTTAAGACTTGTTCCATGCAAGCAAACATATGAAATGAACATTCAAATGCATCAATCAAGTTTATGAGCTTGCTCTCCCTACTTGTGTGCTCAAATTTTAATTGATACCCTTACTTTCATATTTCTTCCCCTATGTCAAAGTTCTCCCCCTTCATCATCTTATTTATGAGCATGCTCCCTCTACTTGTGTGCTCAAATTTTAATTGATCCCCTTACTTTTATATTTCTCCCCCTATGTCAAAGTTCTCCCCCTTTGTCATCTTATTTCTATCTCTGTGCACTAATTTCTCCTCCTTTGTCATCAATGACCACAAATGTTACATTTTAGATAGATTAAGATTATCAATGTTAATTAATGGGGTGAGGATCATTTACTCAAATTTTGGTCTAATCTAGAACACTTGCCAAAGATATTTAACTCAGTTTGATCCAAGGACAAGCTTCTTCACACCTCATTTCAAGGGTTATCTTGTACCATGTTGAGTTAAACACTTATAGCTCATTTTATAGATCAAACACTAGGTTCACAAGCCCACAAATATGTCATATGCTACCACTAGATCATATCAAACATAGAGGCAATAGTGGTACCATATAATCATCAAATTTATTTGATTTTCATGAATGAGCCTATAAAACATGAGGAATGACTAGATGCACTAAACATGTCCTTAGCAAATAATGGATGCATGCCAATCAACTTTTACGGTGGATTGCTCGAAGGAGAGGCATGTCATATAAGTGGGGGGGTTCATCAACACATATTTGAGAAATCCAATATGTTCAACTCATTCCTTAGCTTGTAAAACCTCTTCTCATCCAATGGTTTGGTGAATATGTCGGCAAGTTGATCTTCAGTACCTATACTCTCAATGGAAATGTCCCCTTTTTGTTGATGATCTCTTACGAAATGATGGCGAACATCAATGTGCTTTGGTCTTGCATGTTGAACCGGATTGTTGGTTAACTTGATTGCACTCTCATTGTCACATAGCAATGGCGCTTTCTTGAACTTGATTCCAAAGTCATTCAAGGTGGCCTTCATCTAAAGAATTTGTGCACAACAACTACCAGTGGATATGTATTCAGCTTCAACGGTTGATAATGCAATACTATTTTGCTTCTTTGATGACCATGAAACAAGTGATCTTCTCAATAATTGACAAGTGCCCTAAGTGCTTTTCCTTTCAACCTTGCATCCCGCATAATTCGAGTCAGAGTAACCAACTAGCTCAAACTTTGCTCGTTTGGGATACCATAAACTAACATTTTGTGTATGCTTCAAGTACTTCAATATTCTCTTTGTAGCCTTCAAATGACTTTCTCTTGGTGAGGCTTGGAATCTTGCACACATGCACATACTAAACATGACATCTGGCCTTGATGCGGTCACATAGAGTAGTCTTTCAATCATAGACCGATACAACTTTTGATCCACCATGTTGCCACTAGGATCACTAACCAAATTGCCATTTGTTTCCATTGGTGTACTTATGGCCTCTGCTTCATTCATGCCAAACTTCTTGAGCATGTCTTTGATGTACTTGCCTTGACTTACAAATGTACCATTCTTCAATTGCTTGATTTGAAGACCAAGGAAGTAACTCAACTCTCCAATCATTGACATCTCAAACTCATTAGCCATAATCTTCCTAAACTCTTCACAAAAGTCTTGATTAGTTGATCCAAATATGATATCATCAACATAGATTTACAACACCAACAAGTCTTTGCCAATCTTCTTGGTGAAAAGAGTGGTGTCAACCTTGCCCATCATGAACCCTTTAAAGAGGAGAAAGTTCCTTAATCTCTCATACCATACTCTTGGTGCTTGCTTCAAGCCATATAATGCCTTCTTCAACTTGTACACATGGTTGGGCTTCTTGTCATCTTCAAAACCAAAAGGTTGCTCAACATATAATTCTTCATTGATGTAACCATTGAGAAATGCAGTCTTAACATTCATTTGATAGAGCTTAATGTTGTGGGCACAAGCATAGGCTAACAAGATTCTAATTGCTTCCAATCTAGCAACCGGGGCATATGTTTCTACAAAGTCAAGACCTTCAACTTGTGTATAGCCTTGTGCTACTAATCTTGGTTTGTTCCTTACTACTATCCCATCTTGATCTTGCTTGTTTCTATAGACCCATTTAGTTCCAATCACATTGTGGTTCTTTGGTCTCTCTACTAGTTCCCATATTTGATTTCTAGTGAAGTTGTTCAATTCTTCATCATAGCGTTCACCCAATCAACATCAATCAATGCTTCTTCTATCTTCTTTAGTTCAATATATGACACAAATAAGAAGTGCTCACAAAATGATGCTAATATTGATATTGTTTGTACACCTCTTGAGATATCACCAATAACAATGTCCAATGGATGATCTCTTGCAATATTAGTTGGTTGGAGTATTGGGACATTGTTGCTTGTACTTGCTTGATCATTAGATTGAGATGATGTACTAGCTACTTGGTCTTCTTCATTGTCATGAGAGCCACTTAAACTTGCTTGATTAGTGTTAACTTGCACATTTGAGTTAGAGAGCACTTGCACTTGATCATCTTCGTCATCAATCACTTGCCTAGTCCTCAATTCACCAACATTCATGCTTTTCATGGCATTTGAAAATTGAATGCCTCTAACATCTTCCAAGTTCTCATTCTCATCTTGGGAACCCTTGGTTTCATCAAATTCAACATCATGAACTTCTTCAAGAGTACCACTTGCCAAATTCCAAACTCTATATGCTTTGCTAGTGGTTGAGTATCCAAGCAAAAATCCTTCATCACACTTCTTGTCAAACTTGCTCAATCTAGTGTCGTTCTTCAAGATATAGCATTTGCAACCAAAGACCCAAAAATATGCAATGTTGGGCTTTCTACCATTCAATAGCTCATATGGTGTCTTCTCCCTCAAGGGGTGACAATAAAGGCGGTTGCTACAATAGCAAGCTGTGTTGATTGCTTTGGCCCAAAAGGATTGACTCACATTGTACTCACTATGCATAGACCTTGCCATATCAATAAGTGTTCTATTCTTCCTCTCAATAAGGCCATTTGATTGTGGAGTGTACTTGGCCGAGAATTGATGTCTAATTCCAAAGTTATCACATAACTCATCAATTCTTGTGTTCTTGAACTCACTATCATTATCACTTCTAACTCTATTGATAGTTGTTTCAAATTCATTGTGAATGCCCTTAACAAATGATTTGAATGTTGCCAATACATCACTCTTGTCCATTAGAAAGAATGCCCAAGTGTATATTGTATACTCATCCACTATCCCAAAGCTATATTTGTTTCCACCAATGCTAGTGTATTGTGTTGGCCTAAACAAATCTATGTGCAATAACTCAAGTGCCTTGCTAGTGCTCCTTATGCTCTTCTTAGGATGGGTGTTTCCAACTTATTTGTTGGCTTGACAAGAGCTACAAAGCTTATCCTTTTCAAACACAATATCTTTCAAGCCTCTAACCACGTCATGCTTAACCAATCTATTCAATTGTTTCATTCCAACATGACCAAGCCTTCTATGCCATAACCAACCCATACTAGACTTAGTGAACACGCATGTTGACAATTGAGCTTCACTGGCATTGAAATCAACCAAGTATAGATTCTCATATCTAAAGCCTTTGAAGATCAAATTAGAGCCATCTACACTTATTATCTCTACATCATCTACTCCAAATATGCATTTGAATCCAAGATCACACAATTGAGCCACGGATAGCAAATTGAAGTTTAAGCTCTCAACTAGCAACACATTGGAACTAGCAACACATTATAACTAGCGCATAGAAAGAATCAAGCTTAATTGAGGATACTTTAGCTTGTGATTTCTTGTTCATGCATTTTTGCTTTGTGACCAACTTGCTTGCAACTAGTGCAAAACCGACCATTGTTCTTCACAAAACTAGTCTTGTGAGGAGCAAAGGCCACCTTGCCTTTCTTGGAGGTATAGCCCAATCCCTCTTTGTAGAGAGAAGCTCTTTGGCTACCCAAGCATATAAGCAAGCGGTCCTCACCACCATAGGCTTTGCCTAAGGCAAGAGTGAGCTCATTTACCTCCTTCTTGAGGGTCTCATTCTCAATCATTAGTGAGGCATCACAAGTGAAACCATCACTACTAGATGAGTTAAAAGTGTAAGTGCTACAAGAAGGGTTAGTGGGAGCAACAATGGTAGGATTATAGAAATATTCATCAATTATGTCACAAGTTAAGCCCACATCACATGTTACAACATGCTCCTTGACATTTTGCTCATCAAGTAGAGAGGAATGATCTTTTTCAAGCTTCTTATGAGCCTTGCCAAGCTTCTCATGGGCTTCATCTAGCCTCTCAAGAGATGTATTGAGCTCATCAAAGGCTTGCTTAAGGGCTTTTAGTTCCTTACGCAAGCTTTTGCATTCCTTTCTCTTAATGTCAAAATGTTCCTTAGCATCATCTAACTTGTCAAGTAGTTCATCCTTAGTTGGTTCATCATCATCATCACTATCACTTTCATTTTTATCATGTTCCTCATCATTGGATTGTACCTTAGTGGCCTTAGCCATGAAGCATGTCGATGAAGTGTCGAAGAGAGAAGGCTTCTCATGTATGGCAATGCTTGCAAGAGCCTTCTTCTTGCTGGTTTGTCATCATCAATATCATCATCATCACTTGAGGAAGAATCACTATCCCAAGTGACCACGTATGAACCACCCTTCTTCTTCTTTTTGAAGGTCATTTTGTCCTTCTTCTCTTTCTTTTCCTTCTTGTCCTTGTTCTTGCTCTTCTTGTCATCATCATCATTGTCGCTATTGTATGGGCATTGAGCAATAAGATGATCCTTGCTTCCACACTTGAAGCACCTTCTTGATTCTTTCTTATTCTTGGATGAAGACTTATTCCTTCTAGCACAATAGCCCTTCTTTACCATTAACTTGCCAAATCTCTTCACAAAGAAAGCTATCTTCTCATCATCATCATTATCCTAAGAAAATGAGCCTTCATCTTTACTTGATGTGTCTTGCTTGGCCTTGCTCTTGGATGATGTGGCTCTAAATGCCACACTCTTCTTCTTGTCATCCTTCTTGTCATATTTCTTCTCCTTCTTTTCTTCCTTCTCGTCATTATCTCTATATGTATCATCGGTCATCACATCATCCAATACTTGGTTTGGTGTCATGGTGTCTAAACCACTCCTCGCTAGAATTGTGACCAATTTGCCAAATCTTAATGGTAAGCATCTCAAGAACTTGTGAGAGAAGTCCTTGTCCTTCACTTCTTCTCCAAGTGCTTTGAGATCATTGACAAGCACTTGAAGCCTATGGAACATCTCTAGCACACTCTCATCTTCCTCCATGTTGAAGCTTGCAAACTTCTTGAGAATGTATGCCTTTACACCCTTCACGGCTTGAGTGCCCTCAAATGACTCCTACAACTTCTTCCATGCTTCATGAGCCATGTCAATGTTCTTGATTTGCTCAAATGTTCTCTCATCCATGGCATCATGAATGGCACTAAGAGCAATGTCATTATTTTGGAGTAGCACTTCTTCAGCGATGGTGGGAGCCTCGGCATTGGCAGCCTCAATCTTGGTCTCCATCACTTCCACACCTTTCTATTGATTGACTTGATGTAAGTGGTCATCTTTGCCTTCCAATAAGGATAGTTGGAGCCATCAAATTGGGGTGGCTTCTTGGTGTTGTTGATTTGAGCCATTTTGACACCGATGGTTGTTAAGCCTCAAATCATGGTAACCTAGCTTCAATACCACTTGAAAGGTCCTAATGACTAGAGAGGGGTGAATAGCTTATTAAAAAAGTCTACAACAACACTAAGTCAAGTGATTAGTAAATAAGATAGCGAACCTAATTTTGCGCTAGCACTACACTTGTGTTGCAAGCCACCTACCCAATTCTAGTCTCTATGATCTCTAGTAAACACACAAGGGCTAAGTCACTAATTTACACCTAGGTGAACAAGCTAGCAAGAGAGCTACAATTAAAGAGCTACACTAACTAGCTATAACTACCACAAGCACTACACATGGTAAAGGCACAAAGTAATACACGAGAGTGGTAGAGAGGTATATCGCCTTGGCAAGTGATCAATCAATGAATACTAATAAATCCAAAGAGACAAATGATGACACAATCATTTTTTCTTTCGAGGTTCACTTGCTTGCTGGCAAGCTAGTCCCCGTTACGGCGATTCACTCACTTGGAGGTTCACGCGCTAATAGGCATCACACGCCTAACCCACAACCGGGTGCCACACAACCAACACAAGATGAGGATGCACAAGCCACACGCAATCCACTAGAGTTGCCTTTGGCGCTCCACTGGGGAAGGCACAAGAACCCCTCACAATCACAATATCAGAGCTGGAGACAATCACCTTCCTCCGCTCGACAATCCACCAAACATTGGGCCATCTAGGTGTCGGCAAACACCAAGAGTAATAAGATCTCCACGGTTGTCAGTCTTTACCGATCAAATCCGACTGCCAATTAAGTGACAAAGAGAGGAGAAATTAGCAAACTTAATCACGTATGCATTTACTATTAACCAAGTTCCACATGTATTTGGAGAACATTATTTTGAAGGACACAAACATGAATACATGGAATAATTCACCAAAAGGTGCTTTCCGATGCTTATTCGCGCAAAGAACCAAGGGAGACTCCTACCATACCCACTCTAAATGGGCAAAACCCCATGGGGCAGCAACCCATGACCAGCCCAAGGCCTGCTAGGCATAGGTGGTGGCTAGAGGCGGTGGTCAAGGGCCGGCCACTCCTAGGAGGCTACTGCTCCCCTCTAGACACAGCCCTACCTCTCCTTGCTGTGGCGGTGGCATGCCGCCATGCTAAGGCCGTGCAGCCTGGTGTTTGTGCCAAACATAGACAGAAGCACTACCTTCACTCTTGTATAAGTAGAGGGGTACCCCCCTCTCTCACACACACCATTTGGGCTTCCACAACACAACCCAAGAAAGTCACAATGTGACAAGAAGAGAAGAGCTTCATTCATATCTTAGTTCTCTAGCTAGTTCTAGTGTAGGGATTGAGTGAGTAAGAGTGGAGAAGTACCAGAGTTGTCGGCTACCACCACTTGTGTACTTGGGGTCCCTTATACACTTAGCAGAAGGAATGCCGAGAATCATTGACTCCTCTCCACTTGTACCTCTACGTTTAGAATACTACTTGGAGTTTAAGGTTCGTGTGTTATCTTTGGTGGTGAGTTCTACTTTAAGTTAGTCTTGTTCATTATTTACTTACGGGTTTATCGTTTGTCCTTGTGATGAGTACTCTAGTAAAGGGCCCTGATAGAGACAGAAAACCCTGATTGATGTTAGAGTAGTAGTCGATAGCGTAGATGTGGCGTCTAGGCTAGAGGCTATCTTTGTTTGCCTTGTTCCCTATGGTTGAGGGGTAGGCGGCAGGTGGTGACAGCCCTGTCCATCCTTCGTACTCCCCCACGTCCGCGTTTGATGTAGACTACAAGTCGATATTACTTGGTAGACCAGGTGCGCTCCTATGCCCGAAGTAAGTATATAGTAGCAAAGCTATCTTAGCTTAGGATCTCTATCCTTAGAAAACCTCATTACCCAAGCTATCCTTCTTGTTATCATTAGGTGAACTAGCTTAAGAGACTTTTACACCTCCATTCCTCGTGGAAATACGATACCCTAAATACTTCCGGGTGAAATGCTACAACGGTAATTCCGTGCGCTTGCGGATTATTTCTCTATGCGTTAAGAAATACCAACAAGCATTTCTGGTGCCATTGCCGGGGAACAATTGTCATAGTTATCTCCAAACCTAGTTCACCCGTGTATCCTTGCGTTTTATCTTTCCTTTCAAAAACAAAAAAGTTATTCCTTCTATTCTTTTTCACCATGAAGCCCTTCCATCCAAAAAAAAATCTTTCTGCTCTCTAGGATGAGTTCTTAGAGCCACCACCATCAAGCCAATCACAGCTCCTAGCTATAAACTCCGTCCTAGCTTTGGCGGTCAAGCTTATGACCATAAACTAAGCACTGCCGGGAGATACCCCATATTATCATAAAAAACAAACACAACTTTTTTCTTATCAATAACAGCAAGATCATGTTTTTAAGTTAGTATGTACCTTCGGGTATTCTTGTTTGCTAACCATGATAGGTTAAGATCAAGAAAAATAGAGGACATACGATGCTCGAAATCATGGGAGCTACATCGACTACATACCTTGATAACCTTTGGTGATGCGACACACTCAAAAGGAGAACCCCAACACTACACACTTGACTTTCACAAAAGTCCAAGTGTGGGGGAGAATGGTGAGACTCTCACCAAAAGGCCATCTTGGTTAAAAAGAAAAGACTACACCTCTATCTTGCTATAAAGTAACACCCTAAAAATTCTATGATTTTAAAATAGGAGAAAATGACTTAATTATGCATTTTGTGAGCATTTAAATTTAGGAAAATAATAATTTTGTTAAAAATAAAATCAAATAGAGGTCTACAAACATGTATGTGCATTCATGCTGCTGCATATTATTTTTGTATTGTGTGGTTTGAAATCAAACTTCAAATTGATTTAAATTTGCATTTCAAAATTTGTTTGGAAAATTAGAAAAGAAAAAGAAAAAAAAGGAAATTCTCTCTCTTTCATTTCTAGCCTGCTCTCCCCACCAGCTCAGCCGCCCTGCACAGTCCGTTTCTCCATTCGTAGGCCGCTGTCATTCCCGCGGCCCAGCTTCGCTTCCCCGCATCGGCCCAGTAGGTGGCCCAGCACGCCGCGTTGTACCCCACGCTATCCCCTCTCTCCTTTCACTGACACGCCGGGTCTGCTGGTCAGCGCCGTCTTCCTCGTGCGTGTCCACCTCGGACTCCACCGGGACACCGACGCCTCGCCGCTCAGTCTCCTCCTTGTCATACCGCCCAAGCTGAATCGCCCCCATAAATAGCACCTGATCCCTCACCACCACCTTCCTATCTCGCCCCAATGCAACCACCTCACATAGAGCTAGCAGCAGCACCGCCGCAACCCTTGAAGCGAGCGGCCACCGTCGAATTCGCTGATTCGCAGCTCCTCCGCCGCCGTGACCGCATCCCCGAGCCCCGTGAGAAGGTGAGTAACCTGCAAGTGTCTCTCATGCCCTCTCCCTGGACTTCTGTGCTTGTATATGTGTAATCATGGATCTCCGACGAACCCGATCTGCCATATCAAGCACCGTGTCGTTGCCATGCCGTCGTAGCCGCTCTTAACCTCTCCTTCGAGTTCATCTTGAGCTCCTCTTGCTTCCCGTGCCTTTCCTGTGTCCAATGGTGGCCGAAGTCACCGATTCACCCAACTCCGACGAGGTCCGAGCCTCTTCAGCCATGGCATCGTCGTGCACAGCGCCGCTCCGACGACCTCCATTCCTCTGATCTGATCTGCGCCGTCTGATTCTGATTCAACGGTCCAGATCTAAAGATACCCCTTCGCTTGTTGTTTTGCAAAAAGGCCCTTATAATTATTTGCATCTCAACCTGAGCCCCTGTGTTTCTTCGTTTTCATGCCCGCAGTCCTTGGCTCGGTTTAAAATCTGATTTTATTTATTTAAATTCAAAAAATTAAGTTTCATCTATTTACAAAACTGCCACTACCTTCTATAGGCTATAAAATCTTTGTTTTAACTCCGATTTGATCTGTTCAAGTTGTGTTAGGTTCATAACTGAGTAATCTACATGTTCATACTACTGTTAAGTATATTTTCAACTTTTGAAATTTGATGTTAGATTTAATATATTATTTTACTAAAGGAAATCTTGTTTAATTCGTAACTTCTTCGTTTTAGCTCCGATTTTTGTGATCTTCGCGTCTATGTGTTCGTAGCAAGACGTAGATTCGATTTACAAAATTTTCATCTTGATTTTGTGCTGTTGGTGTACTGTTCTAATCTATAGCTTTTGGTTGCTATGCATGATTGCTTCTTGATGCTTGTATGTTGCTATGATTATCGAGTATAGACGGTGAGCAATTCGTGAGAGATCAAGAGTATGACTTTGATGAGCAAGATCAGCAGGAGCACTTTGTTCAAGGCAAGTATAGCATGGGATTATCCTTGTTCCCTATCAACTTTAATACATTTAATTCATGTTGCATGTGTCACCTTGGTAGGGATTCCCTAGAATTTAACTTATACCTTGTCTCCTATGGGATATGCATTGGGTAGCTTTGCTAGTGCTCACTTAAACCATGATCTTGTAACTTGACTAATGGTATATGCAATAAACATTAAAACATGACTTTTTAGCAACATGGAACAAGGGGGCTAGAGCATTGGGTTGTTTTTATGGTGCTCTAGATTCCTCTCCCTAAGGACTTATCTGTAAGTGATCATCCGAGACTTATAGTACAGCTATGAAGGCTACATGGCTCTGGCTTTAGCTTAGTATGAGCACCTTTTCTAGTTTGTTAGATGTTACCTTTATTGGCGTAAGAATGGCTTGATGAATCGGGTATAGTGCGGCCTCTGTCCCTATGTGTATAGGTTGCGCATCATTGTGCCATCGGGAAGGGGGGCTCTACATCTGTTTGCCGAGTGAATCTAATGGCACTAACTTGTTAGACAAACCTTTGAAAGGCTTCATAGTGACCCCTACCTGCTTACCTTGGAAGTGTTTTGGGAGTAATTAACCTAGGCATATGGGTATCACGACTCACAGTGAAAGTGTACATCCTCTGCAGGGTGTAAAACTGGTATATCAGTCGTTCTCACGGTCACGAGCAGCCTTGGAACCCTTATGGAATAGATGGCCACTAAGAAATATCTGTTTATGCTATTCATTATTCTTGTTTACATTGATCATGTGTTTTACTTTGTGATTGAAACAACTTGTAGCTACTCTTACGCTAAAATTTGTGACAACTAAAAGCTGAATGTTGTTAAACCTGTGTCAAGCCTTTTGAGCCTCATGAACCCCATGTTACACTTGTTGAGTACAACACGTACTTACGCTTGTTTATTTTCATTATTTGGTTAAAAATCCTGGATGGGTAACAGATGGCTATGGTAATGAAGACTTTCCTAAGGGTTACTAGACTTGTGGTCAACCAGTTGACATCTCTGTGATATGGAGCTTCTGCAAGAGATCTTTCCTTATACTTTCGCTATATTTATGTGAAGACTGTCTCATTATTCGTGATGTAATAAACACTTGTGATGATACTATTTATAATTTGTTGGCTTATGTGTGTGACTAATCTTTGGGCGCACATAAGATTTTGCATCCCATTTTAAAAATGGGTGTGATAGATATCCCATGCTATACTTGCCTTGAACAAAGTGCTCCTGCTGATCCTGCTCGTTAAAGTAGTACTCTTGATCTCCCATGAATTGCTCATCGTCTATACTTGTCACACCCGATTTTAAGGATAAAATGGGATGTAAAATCTTATGTACGCCTAGAGATTAGTCACACACATAAGCCAACAAATTATAAATAGTATCATCACAAGTGTTTATTACATCACGAATAAGACAGTCTTCACATAAATGTAGCAGAAGTATAAAGAAAAGATCTCTCATGGAAGCTCCATATCACCGGGACGTCAACTGGTTGACCACAAGTCTAGTAATCCTCAGGGAAATCATCATTACCATAGCCATCTGTTACCCATAAGAGATTTATATCCAAATAATGAAAATAAACAAGCGTAAGTACATGTCATACTCAACAAGTGTAGCAGGAGGTTCATGAGGCTCAAAGGGCTTGACACAGGTTTAACACATTTAGCTTTCAGTTGTCACAATTTTAGCTTAAGAGTAGCAACAAGTTGTTTCAATTCCTAATGCAACACACATGATCAATGTAAACATGAGTAAGGAACAGCATAAACAAATAATTCTTAGTGTTCATCTATTCCATAAGGGTTCCAAGGCTGCTCGTGACCGTGAACATGGCTGATATACTAGTTTTACACTCTGCAGAGGTTGTACACTTTCACTGTGAGTCATGATACCCATATGCCCGGGTTTGGAACTCCCAAAACACTTCCAAGGTGAGTAGGCAAGGGTCACTATGAAGCCTTTCAAAGGTTCATCTAACAAGTTAGGGCCGCTAGGTTTCTGTGGCCTACGAATGTAGGGCTTCCCTTTCGACAGGCACAATGACGCGTAGCCTATACACTAACGGACAGAGGCCACACTATATCCAACCCAGAACACACCCCTTTTGCGCCATAAAGGTAACCTCTAACAAGCTAGAAAAGGTCCTCATACTGAGCTAAAGCTAGAGCCATGTAGCCCGCACAGCTGTATTGTAAGTCCCAGATGGTCACTTACAGATAAGTCCTTAGGGAGAGGAATCTGAAGCATTTAGAAAGTAGCTAAATAGTCCAGCCCCCTGTTTCCAAGTTGCTAAAAAGTCATATTTTAATGTTTATTGCATACACCATTAGTCAAGTTACAAGATCATGGTTTAATTGAGCACTAGCAAAGCTACCCAATGCATATCCCGTAGGTGACAATTTATAAGTTTAATTCTAGGGAATCACTATCAAGGTGACACATGCAACATGAATTTAATGTATTAAAGTATATAGGAAACAAGGATGATTCCATACTATACTTGCCTTAAGCAAAGTACTCCTGCTGATCCGGCACATCAAAGTAGTACCCTTGATCTCCAACGAATTGCTCACCGTCTATACCCGATAATCATAGCAACATACAAGCATCCAAGATCAATCATTCATAGCAAACAAAAGCTATAGATTAGAACAATACACCAACAGCATAAAATCAAGATGAAAAGTTTGGAAAATGAATCTACATCTCACTACGAACACATAGACGCGAAGATCACAAAAATCAGAGCTAAAACGAAGAAGTTATGAATTAAACAAGTTTTCCTTTAGTAAAATAATAGATTAAATTTAACCTTGAATTTTAAAAGTTGAAAACATGCTTAACAGTAGTATAAACAGGTAGATTACTTAATTACGAACCTAACGCAAGTTGAACGAATCAAATCGGAGTTAAAATGGAGATTTTATGGCTAAAACAAATCTAGTGGCAAAACTGTAGATAGTTAAAAACATATTTTAGATCTAACCGAACCAAAGTACGCTTTCAAAAGAAGAAAATGAAATTTGGAAAGATGCTTTGGACTACGGGTTAAGACTCAGATAATTATAAGGGGTTTTTTGCAAATCTCGCAGCGAAGGGGTATCCTTTGATATGAGTCATCGGATTAGATTTGGACGGCCGAGATTCGTTCGGCGGGTGAGAGGCGACGGCGGCCGGCTGACCAGGATGGGCGCGGTGGCACCATGGCCAGAATGGCTAAGAGCTCACCGAAGAAGATGGTTAAGAGCCTACGGTGCATGGTTTTTCGAATGGAGAAGTCTAGGAGAGAGAGGAGAGGGTGGGGAACTCACCGGAACCGAAAGAAACAAGCAGGGAGCGACGAAGGGCAGTGCGGCGCTCGGTGAAATGGCGATGGCACTCCAAGCTCGCAGTAGTGCTAGGGTTGGCTGCCTTGGGCTCGATGAAGGTGGCTGCAATCGTAGGAGCTTGGGATGGAGGCGGCGGGCACGGGCATCCGATATTTAAGGCCCTAGAGCCTTGGGAGGCACGACAAGCAGAGGGAGACGGGGGCGGTGCAGACTCGGATGGCGGCGGTGTCAACCTTGGTTACGCGCGAGGAAGAAGATGACTACTAGGTGGGCCAACGCGGTCAGTGACAGGGAGGAGAAACACGTGGTGCGTCTGGCTAGGTTGGGGCGCACGCTGCTAGGCCGTGCGGAGCGAGCGTGGGAGGGTGTGAGGCGGGCCGACGCTAGAAACGAGCTGAGGGAGATGGGCCAGCACGGGGAAACAAGGCCGCGCAGGAATACTAGCCAATGACTGGGCCAATAGGCCAGAATAGAGGGAAGGGAGGAAAAATCCTTTTCTTTTTCTTTTTCTAATTTCCACCCAAATTTTGAATGCAAATTCAAATCATTTTGAAATGTAATTTCAAACCACACAATACACAAAAACAATATGTCGTAGCATGAATGCACATACATGATTGTGACCTTATATTTGATTTTATTTTTAATAAAATTATTATTTTCCTAAATTCAAATGCCCACAAAAATGCATAATAAATCAATTTCTCCTATTTCAAAATTATTGCAAATTTTAGGGTGTTACAATACTCGATAATCACAGCAACATACAAGCATCTAGAAGCAATCATGATGAAAAGTTATAGATTCGAACAGTACACCAATAGCATAAAATCAAGATGAAAAGTTTGTAAAATGAATCTACGTCTCGCTACGAACACACAGATGTGAAGATCACAAAAATCGAAGCTAAAACGAAGAAGTTACGAATTAAACGAGATTTCCTTTAGTAAAATAATAGATTAAATCTAACCTTGAATTTTAAAAATTGAAAATATACTTAACAGTAGTATGAACATGTAGATTACTCAATTATGAACCTAACGCAACTTGAACGGATCAAATCGGAGTTAAAACAAAGATTTTATAGCCTATAGAAGGTAGTGGCAGTTTTGTAAATAGATGAAACTTAATTTTTTGGATTTAAATAAATAAAATTAGATTTTAAACCGAGCCAAGGACTGCGGGCATGAAAATGAAGAAACACAGGGGCTCTTTAATAAAATTACAGGGATAGCGGGTTGAGATGCAAATAATTATAAGGGCCTTTTTGCAAAATGACAGGCAAAGGAGTATCTTAAGATCTGGACCGTTGGATCAGAATTGGACGACATAGATCAGATCAGAGGAACGAAGGTCATCGGAGCGGCGCTGTCCACGGCGGCGCCATGGCCGAAGAGGCTCAGACCTCGCCAGAGTTGGGCGAATTGGTGACTCCGGCCACCATTGGACATGGGAAAGGCATAGGAAGCAAGAGGAGCTCAAGACGAACTCGAAGGAGAGGTTAATAGCGGCTACGAAGGCATGACGATGACATGGTGCTTGATATGGTAGATCGGGTTCACCAGAGATCCACGATGATGTAGATACAAGCACAGAAGGCCAGGGAGAGGGCATGAGAGACACCTGCAGGTTACTCACCTTCTCGCGGGGCTCGGGGATGCGGTCACGACGACGAAGTAGAGGCGAATCGGTGAATTTGACGGTGGTGGCTCACTTCAAGGACTGCGGCGGTGCTGCTACTAGCTCTATGCGAGGCAGTTGTGTTGGGGCGAGATAGGAAGGTGGTGGTGCTAGATCAGGCGCTATTTATGGGGGTGATTCGGCTTAGGCGGCACGACATGGAGGAGATGTGAGGCAGTAGTCAAGGGCCAGCCGCTCCTAGGGGCGGCCGCTCCCCTCTAGATGCCGCCCTACCTCTCCTTGTTGTGGCGGTGGCATGATGCCATGCTGAGGCGGTGCAACCTAGTGTTTCGCGCCAAACATAGATAGAAGCACCGCCTTCACTCTTGTATAAGTAGAGGGGTACCCCCCTCTCTCACACACACCATTTGGGCTTCCACAACATGACCCAAGAAAGTCACAATGTGACAAGAAGAGAAGAGCTCCATTCATATCTTAGTTCTCTAGCTTGTTCTAGTGTATAGAGTGAGTAAGAGTGGAGGAGTACCGGAGTTGTTGGCTACCTCCACTTGTGTACTTAGGGCCCCTTGTACACTTAGCAGAAGGAATGCTGAGAATCATCGGATCCTCTCCACTTGTACCTCTACGTTTCGAATACTACTTGGAGTTTAAGGTTTTGTGTTTATCTTTGGTGTTGAGTTCTACTTTAAGTTAGTCTTGTTCATTATTTACTTGCAGGTTCATCGTTCGTCCTTGTGATGAATACTCTAGTAAAGGGCCCGGATAGAGACGGATAACCCTAATCGATCCTAGAGTAGTAGTCGATAGCGTAGACGTGGTGTCTAGGCTAGAGACTATCTGCATTTTCCTTGTTCCCTATGGTTGAGGGGTAGGCGGTAGGTGGTGACAGCTCTGTCCATCCTTCGCACTACCCCACGTCTGGGTTCAACGTAGACTACAAGCCGATATCACCTGGTAGACTAGGTGCGCTCTGGTGCCCGAAGTGAGTATATAGTGGCAAAGCTATCTTAGCTTAGGATCTCTATCCTTAGAAAGCCTCATTACCCGAGCTATCCTTCTTCTTGTTATCATTAGGTGAACTAGCTTAAGAGACTCTTACACCTCCATTCCTCATGGAAATACGATACCCTAAATACTCCCGGGTGAAATGCTACAAAAGTAATTTCGTGCGCTTGCGGATTATTTCTGTATGCATTAAGAAATACCAACATCCACCAGCCCGAATCGCCCAACTAGTGCTACAAGATGCTAGACCACTAAGCAATGCACTAGAGGCTCTCCAATCTCACTCAAGATGATGAAAACAAGTGTACAAGTGAGTGGAGTTGTGTGGTCAGCTCCCAAAGGGTGTATGCATCTGATAGAAGTGCTAAGAGAGTGGCCAAGGCCGGCCACAAGCTCTATTTATAAGCCCACAAGCAAATAGAGTCGTTACCTCTTTAAGTCAGCTTCTGCAGGGGCATAGGACATGGGGTGGTGGTGCCCCTCCAATGGTCATCCAATGGCTAGTTTTACTAGCCGTTGGGGCATAGGAGAAGTGGCGGTGGCACCATCCTCCGCACGGTGGTGACCAGGAGGTGCACCGCCCTCACAGCGGCGGTGCACACCGGACGCACCAGCGCCACCTTCTTGCTGTTCCTCGGCCAAGCTCAGGTGGGCATCGCCATAGGGGTGGTGGTGCCACTAGACATGGTGGCAGTGCCCCACCAGAGCACCCCACTCTCAGCCTCCTCTATAGGTCACCGCCCTAGGGGGGGTGGTGCACCAGACAGGGCATGGCGGTGCCCCCATGGTAGCACCCCGAGCCCAACAACACCTCCTTTTCTTCACCTTTTTTGCCACCTTTGTAAATATGATAACACTCCAAGTGTTTCACCATCATGTGCAAGTGTGTTAGCATTTTTTGCAATCATTTTTAAAAGTTAATCACTTTCTCACCGATTGTGCACTAGGCCTAAAATGCATATGCATGTTATCCAACACCTAGTGGCACTAGATGATCAAGGTATCCGATAAGAGCTCCCCTCTTAATAGTACGACCATCTATCTAAAATGTGATCACACTCTCTATAGTGTCTCGATCACCAAAAATAAAATGGCCTTATGGATATCACCTTAGCCTTAAGCCCATTTTATTTTTCTCTTTCTTGTTTTCCAAGTCCGAGCACTTGATCATCTCCAAGGACTCCACCATCACCATGACCTTCTCCATTTGCTCCATGTTGGTATATTTAACGCACACAGATAAATCCGCAATCGCACTGATACCACTGTAGCTTTCACCCAGAAGTATTTCAAGTATCGTATCCATAAGGAAACATGTGAGACTAACTACGATCAAACTTAACAAGGGGTAGCGACTAGGTTAGGGTTTAACTTAACTAGGAGTAGCAACAAGGCTAAGGATAAATAGGAGCATAGAGAGGATAACTGAGGTTCTCTAATTCTAAATTGGGTAAGCTATGTCTTCTACTGTTCAACTGGGGACATTACTAGGGAAAGACACCAGGAGAGGATGCTTTCCTTTGTAACTTGGTCCTACATGGCCTACAGACGAGAAATGGACTATAAAGGATCAATGATGCTATATAGTATGAGGCTATATAGTACTGATGTCACAATCACAATCTACCACCGATCCGGAATGCAAGGTGCATCCACGATTAACCTAAGTCTAAGCACCACGCTTACACTCATGATTAATACTCTACTCCCCCTAGGAAGAGAATAAAGCACTCAAAAGAGAGCCATGATCCTAATGAACAATATAAACAAAATATTTACTTGAATCCAAAGTTGATTACTAGAGAAATCTAAGAAGCAAGCGCAAGTAGAACTTGATTCCGCCAAGGTACAAGCCATAGAGAGAGCACCGACAGGCCGGCATCTCCTCCAAACTCTTCCCTCACTCTCTATCTCACTATTTCTAATTATAAGACTAAATCCTATAGATGACTAATCTTCTCTTGATAGCTGGCTCTAATCCTGACGAGGAGAATATAAATTATGGTTTCAGGATGGCTCCTAGAAGGGTGGCAGGGGCTGGTATATATAGGTTGGAGCGTCCAACGTGAGATCTTGGATCAAACCGACTTAAAGGATGGCGTAGATTGGATCTCAATGGCGGTAGAGAATCGACATTCAAAGCAGAGACTGACAGGTGGGTCCCATGGGTCGATGGGCCTGTAGGTGGGCTGGCCAGCCCCACATGTTAGCCCCTTGGGGTCTACTTTGGTGGGTTGCCTTCCATAGTGTTCTAGAGTCTTCCCGCGTTGGTTCGTTGTGGATAAACGTGATTTAGTTCGACGAATAGGTCCTCCTTGATAGTTTTCTGGATAAACCCTGCTGAAAACACAAATTCACCAAAACTCATGGTATTTATTAGTTTAAACCCCTATACCTATGTTTGGTGATGGAATTAAGTATAAATACATGTTATGTTGATGGTTTATAATTGATGTTAGTGACCGTCAACAATTTCCCCTAAGCTTAACCTTTGCCAGTCCCTAAGCAAAGCTAAACTCTGCAATGGATCAGGAGTCACTACAATGTTTTCACGCCTCAAAAGTACACATGTGTTTAATAAAAAATTCTCCTCCGGATTAGAATAAACTGATCTGACTTTCAAACTTACCCATATTACCTTCAACCATTGGGCTTCTTAGCCTGCACTTGGGTCTTGAGCAATTCAAAGACAAAACGATAAAGTCAAGCACTATGTCTCAAGTTCTTTGTTCCACCATTGTTCTAGAGTTTTTATAAGTTTTCAAAATAAAACTCAGAGATTCCATTGTATGACACTCTCAAGTCTCTCAGTATATGTCATATTTGCGGATCCTCACCAAGGCAATAAAGATGTTATGCCTTTTCTCTTCCTACAACTAGGGCTTATGTGGAGTTCATAGGTAGGAAGAAAGCTAGGGTGTACTTGCAATGCATATATTGTAAAGTCAAACAATGGATCCAAAGAGAGTTGAGTCATACAATCAAATCAAGGTGTGCATGTGTGTGGATATATAGTGGCTAACCTAATTCTACTGCGCTCCTTGAAAACATATCTCTCTGTTGAAACTTGGAAACATTTGCTAGAGAGCAGGGGCTATCTTATTCATCTCTCTTTCTCTTCTCTTTTTTCAGACAGGCATCTAAGTATCCATTGTTTTAAATATCTCGGACACTTGTCTATTTTTTCTCATCTCTTTTTTTTATTCTCTTTTTTTATGAATAACTTTTACATAGCCCCATGTCTCTTTTCTGCAACAAAACTTTGAGAGATAGCAATAAGAACTTGGAGCATTTATTTGGTAGATGAAAAAACTATCAAGCATGTTTTGTGTTCACTCCCAATGTAGGAGTAAAACAATTTTTTGGTGAATCTAGATGGAAGGCATGTTTTGCATACTCCTAGTGTAGGAGTAGCAGGTATATGTGGTGTGTACGTGATCTTGATTTTAAGAGCATGACAAACCTCTTATAAGGGTCAACAAAGGTTGATAAAACTCAATGCAAAACAAGCAGCATATAAGTGGAAGTTTTCCTAACCTAAATAACATGTATGGCTCTGGTTGGTTTTCAAGCTTTGTCATACATGAACTCATCATGTAGTATTTTTGTGTTTTTCAAAAGATAAATCTCTAGAACTTTAGTGTCACCTGGAACAAGATAAACAACAGCTCAGACCTTCTCATATCATATCCATCAATTACCTAAACTTAGATCAAGCATTCGCTACCCATGAGTTTCAAGTTCAGAGTAAATCTTTATATCAAATTAGTCATATCCAAAACTTAGGAGAATTCGAGGATGAAAACTAGGTACTTGAAAGGAATTACAATAGAGCAACTATTCATCATTTCCATTTAAGAGATTATTCTGAGTCTTCTTTATTTTATTCAACTCTTAAAAATAAATTAAGCAAACTAGACACACCTTTTTATTTTGTTTTAAATTTTACTAGATCACACATTATTACTATAAATGACTAATGCAAAGATAAATTTTTATTTTGTTTTTCATTCATCATTCTTTTAACTATTAAAAGAAACCAAAACTAAAACAAAAGGGGAAAGAATACTTACCTAGATACACGGGAGTGTTTCTCCCCCAAGCTAGCTCTTTTGGTGAGGGTTTGGTGTTTTAAGTTCTTCGAACTAGACTTCTCCTTGTGAAGTTCATTGATCAAGTACCTCGGTTCGCTCTGAAGATGAGGATTCTTATGGTGGTGCCTCTAATGGT
This sequence comes from Miscanthus floridulus, assembly GCF_019320115.1. Classification (NCBI taxonomy): domain Eukaryota; kingdom Viridiplantae; phylum Streptophyta; class Magnoliopsida; order Poales; family Poaceae; genus Miscanthus; species Miscanthus floridulus. The sequence goes on from NC_089595.1 coordinate 59,694,685, forward strand.
GATGTCACCTTTTTCCGCCAAACCCGTCTTGGTTTTGAGTTTTGATTTTGGTTTAGCAGGTTCAGAACCTTCACTTGTAGAAATTGGGAGTCGACTATCTTTCCCTTATACTTTGCTTGAAGTGTGTCCTGCTCATAAGACAAGGTAGAGATCAAGTGCATGGGCTCTGTTGGTGGGAAAACACCAACAGAACCAAAACTTTATTTATTCTTCTCTAACCTTAGGCACATTGAACAATATGAAGTTGATGTTGTGTGTTTTGTTCAATTATATCATGGGTGATAAGACTAAAAGATTATTTAAGTTCATTTGACAGAAAAGATTGAGTTTCTTAACCTATGGAAGGATTGTCTATCTTTACATAATGTATTGAACTTTACATGATTATGACTATCATCTTCCAGAGATAGGATGTGCAATATTTTAGCTCATTTGGTTAAAACTATGAGATCAAGAAAGTGGTTCTAGGAACAAGCTTGAAGACCTAAACATGTTGAGTTAATCAGGTTGGATCAAGTAAATTTGTAACTCAAACATGTTTGTTTCTTATTTATTGCATACCAGAATCAAGGAAAAACTTTTTAAGTAATGACCATTTACCTTTCTATGATACCTTTGTCATTGGAGCGTGATGACACCATGTGACGAAGGGTAGATGACTCATGATGGTCCTACCTATTTGCTTAAAGTTTTCCTTGTTTGGCTAGCCTCGCAGTACGAGTTGTTCATGAGCTTCTTGTTTCCTCAATTGCACCCTTTCTTTCTCATCCTTTTGTTATGTCATTTTCTGCTCTCTGATCTTTGGACACCTTGTTAGACCTTCTGCCTCACTAATTGTTTTATGCCTGCAAAGGATTAGTGGACAACACATACCTGAAGGAAAATATAATTTTGAAACACGGGTTGTTTGTCCAGAATTTTGTAATTTCCCTCTATGCTAATGAAAAGATAGTGTTAGAATTATTTTAGCATAGCTTTTGTTTATCATGTTCTATACAAGGTTGGCTTCAAGGCAAAGGTAACTTACAGCTAAAGACAAAGTGAATGATCTTTGATACTTACAGTTCTTTCGTCTATGTTGAATGAGCCATGTCTTCTTTGCGCAATGTTATTGGAGTTCGTCATGTGCCTTGCTTCATCTCTGATTTGAATTCATCTCGTGTCTTGCCCAAATTGAATTGAGAGTTTCCTACAGGGGGTAGCCCAACAAAATATCTAGTATCTACTAAAGCAATTTTTAGTTCAATAACCAAACTGGACCCCATGTCTAATTTGATTAAGGAAGGTATTTTAACCTAAGCACCTCGCTTAATTTAAAAACATTTGGAAATATGTTGAGTACTTCCAAACCAAAACTTACTATGGCAGACAAAGGTAACATGAAAGCACTATAGAGATTTACTCAAACGGAGATGAAAGAACACAATTGTTATTTAGCAAATTGAGCATGTCTTAAAGGTAGAGACAACCAAAATAATTTAGCAACATAGAAAGAGATGTTTTTTAGGGAAGTCTATCCCCCAGCTTGAATTTTGCAGAAAAATCAAGTTTGGATGGATGTACTTAAATGTTGCATGATAAATGGTTGGCCATACCTTGGGTCATCATCCTTCATTCTTTTTGCATCAAACCTGAAATGGTTAGTGACCAAAAATACCTGAAGGAATATTTTCATAATTATATTTCTATTCTCATTTTACAAGGGCATCACAGCAAAAGGTGAAAGCTCATGTTGTCTCCCAAAAGTGCTTGTTTTAGGACAGAAGCTCGTCCTTGGGAAACCTTCGAATTGTGTTTTAAATTGGTGAAGTGGTTTCCCCTCCAACACCAACCTTTGTGTGCCTATCTCAAGATTCATGCCAACAAGATTTGCAATATTTGTGATAAATATATGCATCTACTACCACCCTTTCAATAATTTTATGAATAGGAAGTACGAGGGGGTTGAAGATCTCATGTGTGGCAATGTTGGAGAGACCAATTAATTTAGAAGATTTCTCATGTGAGCATGGATTTGATGAGGTGCTCATGAAATAACTTCCATGCTCGTCGATGTCATCTTCCTGCTCCAAGGTTCTTTCTTCATGAATGTCTATAGGTGGAAACATTGTCTCCATCATTCCATGCCTATAACATTCATTGGTCATTTTGTTGTCCAAGATTTTCCTTGAATTGGTTACTCTTAGGTTGATCTTATCTAAAGCCTCGTCCATCCATTCAATGGCAATGGCACATAAGTTCTTAATATCCTCCAGCTATTATTGCTGCTCTTCTTGGTCTTCCTTGTGGCCTTCATTACTCCTATGCTTTGGGTGTCTTAGTGGATTTCTAGGATCATCATGAGTCTTAGAAGAAAGAGCATAGGAGGGATCATCGGGGTCAAGGATGGGTTTAGAGATGTGTTCAGATGAGACATCTAATATGGGCACAGAAGGGGAGAGAATAGGAATGGCTTCTAGATAGCTTGGCTCTCCTTCTATGGTTTCACTAGACATGCCACCCTTGTGTTCTTCCTAATGTCCTATATGGGAATAAGGACGCTTTCTAAGAGATCCCTTCTTGACAGGATTTGAATTATATTCGCTCGAAGGTCTCTTGTACAACTAGAAGTTTAAGCTTTTCCCAAAATCAGCATCAAAAAGATCATCCTCACAAGAAATTTCAAAAGGTTGAATTTCTTCTTCCCTTGGAGGATTTTGGGGTATTGATGGTTCAAGATTGATAGCTAAATCTTGGGATTGGAGTGGTTGTGATTTGGCTATCAAAACTTCCTCTTCTTTTTCGAGAGATGATTCCTTCTCTTCCTCGGGGAGTTCACTATGAATGCTAGTGTAGGGAGTCTTTCCACTAATTCTATCAAGCATAGATCTTGCTTCACTAACAAATAAATGAAGGAAAGCTCCTCTAGAGGCTTGATCAAGGGTTTGTGTAGAATCCATGCTAAGACCCATATAAAAATGTTGAAGGAGCATCGTGCCTGAAATAGCAAGGTCAGGGCCAGTGGTGATGAGACTATTAATACGTTCCCATGATGTGCCAAGAGATTCTTCTTCTAGTTATCTAAAATTTAGAACCTCTTTTCAAAGGTAACTACTTTAGAGATGGGAAAGAAACGTAAACAAAATTTAGAGTATAACATTTCCAATCTCCTTGCATACTTCCTACATTTTGACTATACCATTGTTTAGCTCTTCCCGTTAAAGAGAACAGAAACAACTTCCATCTTAAGGTCTTGTCAGACATGCCAGTGATACGCAAGCATGCATAGGTCTATTCAAACTCTTGTAGGTGTGAGTATGGGTTTTCATAGCCTTCTCCCTAGAAGGATTGTTCCCAAATCAATTTTATAAAACACGAGCACAACTCATAGCCAGGTGCTTGGATAGGCTCTGAAGATTTCAGTGGCTTTAGGCTTGCACTCGTAGGTTTAGCATATTGATAGATAGGAGTGGAATCCATAGTGAAAAAGGCAAAAAAGAAAGAATAAGAGATAAAATGTCAAGCTAGGCTCGAAGTTAATTCAGCAACCATTTCCCCGGCAACAGGGTCAGAAAGCTTCTTGGTATATTTAACGCACACAGATAAATCCACAAGCGTACGGATACCACTGTAGCTTTCACCCAGAAGTATTCCAAGTACCGTATCCACAGGGAAACATGTGAGACTAACTACGATTTAACTTAACAAGGGGTAGCGATTACGTTAAGGTTTAACTTAACTAGGAGTAGCAACAAGGCTAAGAATAAATAGCAGCGTAGATAGGATAACTAAGGTTCTCTAATTCTAACATGGCTAAGCTATGCCTTCGACTGTTCAACTGGGGATATTACTAGGGAAACACACCAGCAGAGGATGCTTTCCTTCGTAACTGGGTCCTACTTGGCCTACAGACGGGAGGTGGACTACAAAGGATAAATGATGCTATATAGTATGAGGCTATATAGTACTAATGTCACAACGGTGATCTACCACCAATCTAGAATGCAGGGTGCATCCATGATTAACCTAAGTCTAAGCACCACGCTTACACTCATGATTAATACTCTACTCCCCTAGGAAGAGAATAAAGCACTCAAAAGAGAGTCGTGATCCCGATGAACAATATAAACAAAATACTTACTTGAATCAGAAGTTGATTACCAGAGAAATCTCATAAGCAAGCTGAAGTAGAACTTGATTCTACCAAGGTACAAGCCGTAGAGAGGACTGACAGGCCAGCATCTCCTCCAAACTCTTCCTTCACTCTCTATCTCACTATTTCTAATTATAAGACTAAATCCTATAGAGGACTAATCTTCTCTTGATAGCTGGCTCTGATCCTGACGAGGAGAATATGAATTAGGGTTTCAGGATGGCTCCCAAGAGGGTGGCGGGGCTGGTATATATAGGACGGAGCGTCCAACATGATCCCTTAGATCAAACTGACTTAAAGAATGGCATAGATTGGATCTCAATGGCGGTGGAGAACCAACATTCGAAGCGGAGACTAATAGGTGGGCCCCATGGGGTTGCCGGCCTACAGGTGGGGCCAACTGGCCCCACATGTCAGCCCCTCGGGGTCTGCTTTGGTGGGTTGCCTTCCGAAGTGTTTTAGAGTCTTCCCGTGTCGGTTTCGTTGCAGATAAACGTGATTTACTTTGACGATTAGGTCCTCCTTGATAGTTTTCTAGATAAACCCAGCTGAAAACACAGATTTACTAAAACTCATGGTATTTATTAGTTTAAACCCCTATACCTATGTTTGGTGATGGAATTAAGTATAAATATAGGTTATGTTAACGGTTTATAATTGATGTTAGTGACCGTCAACACTCCATCACTCAAAATGTGCTACCTATCTCATAATCACTAGAGTAATAGGTTAGCACTTTAGGGTTTCATCAATTCACCAAAACTAAACTAGAGCTTTTAGCTACTTTATTTTCAAAGGTTGTTTTATGTAGTGGATACCACCAGATTCATATGAAATTGGGAGATGAGTGGAAAATTGCTTTCAAAACTAACTTTGGTTTATATGAGTGGTTAGTTATGCCTTTTGGATTAACTAATGACCCTAGCACTTTCATGAGGTTAATGAACATGTTTTATGTGCTTTTATTAGCAAATTCGTTGTGGTATATTTTGATGATATATTGATTTACAGCAAGACACTATGGATGAGCATTTTGATCACTTGCGTGCTGCTTTTAGTGCTCTACGTGATGCACATTTGTTTGGTAACCTTGAGAAGTGCACCTTTTGCACAGATCGAGTTTCTTTTCTTGGCTATGTTGTCACTCCATAGGGGATCGAGGTTGATAAAGCCAAGGTGGAAGCTATACAGGGATGGCCTATACCAAAGACTATCACATAGGTGCGAAGTTTTTTAGGTCTTGCTGGAATCTATTGCCGCTTTATGAAGGATTTCAGTACCATTGTTGTACCACTGAATGAGCTTACAAAGAAGGGAGTGCCTTTTACTTGGGCAATGGCACAAGAGAATGCCTTCAATGTGCTGATAGATAAGTTGATACATGCACCCCTCCTCCAACTTCTAGATTTTAATAAGACATTTGAGCTTGAAGGTGATGCTAGTGGAATTGGTTTGGGTGGTGTTTTGTTGCAAGAAGGAAAACCTGTTGCGTACTTTAGTGAGAAATTGAGTGGGCCTATTCTGAACTATTCTACTTATGATAAGGAATTATAAGCTCATGAGAACTTTAGAGACATGGCAGCATTGTTTGCGGCCCAAAGAATTTGTCATATATTCTGATCATGAGTCTTTAAAGCATATTCGTAGTCAAGGAAAATTGAATCATAGACATGCTAAATGGGTTAAATTCATTGAATCTTTTCCTTATGTTATCAAACACAATAAAGGGAAGGAGAATATAATTGTTGATGTCTTGTCTAGGAGATATACTTTGTTGACACAACTTGACTACAAAATTTTTGGATTAGAAACAATTAAAAATCAATATATACATGATGGTGATTTTAAAGATGTTTTGTTGCATTGTAAAGATGGAAAAACATGGAACAAATCCATCTTAGAGCTAACAAGCTATGCATTATAGCTAGCTCTGTTCGTTTGTTGTTGCTACAGGAAGCACATGGAGGTGGCTTGATGGGAGATTTTGGAGCAAAGAAGACGAAGGACATACTTGCTGGTCATTTCTTTTGGCAAAGGATGAGAAGAGACATGGAGAGATTTGTTGCTCGTTGCACTATAGGCCAGAAGGTTAAGTCATGATTAAATACACATGGTTTGTATATGCCTCTACCTGTTCCTAGCGTTCCTTGGGAAGATATTTCTATAGATTTTGTGTTGGGATTGCCTAAGACTATGAAAGGACATGATAGCATTTTTGTTGTTGTGGATCGATTTTCTAAGACGGCCCATTTCATTCCTAGTCATAAAACTGATGATGCTACCCATATTGCTGATTTATTCTTTCCGGATATTATTCGTTTGCATGGTGTTCCAAACACAATAGATTCTGATCGTGACACCAAATTTCTTAGTCATTTTTGGAGGACTTTATGGGCTAAATTAGGGACTAAGCTTTTGTTTTCTACCACATGTCATCCCCAAACTGATGGTCAAACTGAAGTTGTGAATAGAACTTTGTCTACTAAGTTAAGGGTTGTTTTAAAAAAGAACATTAAGATGTGAGAAAAATGTTTGCCTCATATTGAATTTGCTTATAATCGCTTGCTGCAATCAACTACAAAGATGTGCCCATTTTAGATTGTTTATGGATTGTTGCCTCGTGCTCCTATTGATTTAATGCCTTTGTCATCTTCTAAAAAAGTGAATTTTGATGCTAAACAACGTGTTGAGTTAATGTTAAAACTGCATGAAACAACAAAGGAAAACATTGAGCGCATGAATGTTAAGTATAAGCTTGGCTGGTGATAAAGGTCGAAGACAATTGATATTTAAACCTGGAGATTTGGTTTGGTTCCATTTGAGAAATGAGAGGTTTCCTGAATTGAGAAAATCTAAATTGATGCCGATAGCTGATGGACCATTTAAGGTGTTGGAGAAAATTAATGATAATGCATACAAGTTACATCTATCTGTCAATTTTGGGTTAGTCCCACATTTAACATCGCAAATTTAAAGCCATATTTGGGAGAAGAGGCCGAGCTTGAGTCGAGGACAACTCAAATGCAAGAACGGGAGGATGATGAGGACATCAACACCATCAATACATCCATGCCTACTGTGGGGGATATACCCCCGGGTACTACAAGATGGTACATAGGCCGCACCATCCGAGGTGGCCCAGCCCGTAAGATCAAGGCGTACACGGCTAGATTACAAGTTGTACCAGATATTGTAATAGTATCAAATAGGATACTTTACTTGTAACCCTCCTCCTCCAGACTATATAAGGAGAGGCAGGGGTCCCCTCAGGGAGGACAATCCATCTACACTTCAATACAATACACCAAAGACACAGGACGTAGGGTATTACGTCGATCAGACGGCCTGAACCTGTCTAAATCGCTGTCTCTGCGCCTTGTGTCACCATCTGGTTCCTTATTACACGCACCGTCTACCGATAATCTACCATCATGGGCATACCCCTAGATGGACTGCCGACCATATTTCGTCGACAGTGGCGCGCCAGGTAGGGGACCCCTTTAGGGGTCGTGCGTGCTGATCCTTTGGCGAACCAGATGGGAAATTTCTCTTAACATTTGCTAAAAATCGGGTGAGTCGTTCTTAGCAACGTTGTTGATTAGATTAATTTGTTCTTCGAATATCTAATACAGATTAATTGTTTCTGCATGTGCCAACCCGTCTCTCTCATCCGTGATCTGATTCATCTTCATCGCTCGGTGGCGAGCGTTTTTTCATGTCACACGCGGCTGCACGAGGAGACGGAACTTGACACCACACGCACATGTCCATGGTGGACCGGTGGTTACTGCGTCGACGATCAGCAGCACGGCTTCGGATATCGTGGCCACTTCACGGTGGACAGCTAGATCGGCGCACCCATCTTCGGCCTCACGGTGTTCCTGCAGGCGACGGCGACGAACTCCTATTCCTGTACGGTTCGATGTAAGCCAAGAGCAACAACCACACGTCAAGCAAGCACGACCACATCCATCAGTTGGCTGCTGCATGCACGCGTACATGCAAATGCATGCAAGTCAGATTTAATCAAAGATATTTGATCCAAGATATTTGATTGGCCGGCGCATATAAGCATGCATGCATGAAGATTTCAATCCGAACAGAAGAAGATTCAACGAGCCAATAAGCAAGGATGACGTACATCTTATGCAAGATGATTAGCAAGGTACTACTAGTACGTGTTTGTATGAGACTCGTCCGTACGGGATAAACTCCCTTGCCTGCTCGTTGGAGCCTTTTTCCGACCACGCCAAGACAACAAGCCGGAACCGAGCCACGTCGAGAGCCATCAAGCCGCTGAGCGAGCCGCATTGAGCCGCTGAGCGAGCCGCGCCGAGCCACAAGCGAGCCACGTCAAGCCATCTCTCGAACATCGCAACACGCCGACTACACCCACCGGTCGTCAATAAAGCTAAGTATTATTTTTAATTGAAAATTTCTTCGATCATCGTACACCTCCGCCGACCACCCTTAGGGTGCGCTCCGCGTCGAATTTTCTCCATACATACAATCCAAAACATGTATAAGTTTTTACAATGGTTCGCCGATACGTTTTCCTTCCTACTTGAGAATCCCAGAGTCGACACTATCTCCGGCTCCACCCCACGCGTGCATGAGAGTCCGCCCTCTGCGCTACGGGTAGTCGGTAGTCGCTCCCTGGTAACACTGGCACTCTACGCGTGGCAGCGTTCCGTACCTCGTGCTACGAGATGTTGGTCAGCCCAGTGCTGGCGCATTCTTCAGGACAGGTTAATACATCGCGCTACGCCACTACATAACAAAAGGGCTAAAAACAGCTAATGTTATTTTTCGAATATTGCACCAAGTATAATTCATCGCCAACCGAACACCAAGTGTTTACTTCACCTCCTACAGAGAGGTCAATATATTTCGTACATCATCATGTACTACCGCTCTCCGTGTTTATTTTTCAGGAACACAGTTCGGTCAGCGAGCTCATGCTTCGGGGTTCGCCAAGACCACTACGGTGCTCGAGGATTCTGGCTAGACCACGCTCGTGCTCGGGGACTCTGGCCAGACCACGCTCGTGCTCGGGGACTCGCCAGACCACTCTGTGCTCTGGGACTTCTCGCTAGACCACTCCGTGCTCGGGGACTCGCTAGACCACTCCGTGCTCTAGGACTTCTCACTAGACCACTCCGCACTCGGGGACTCGCCAGACCACTCCGTGCTCTGGGACTTCTCGCCAGACCACTCCGTGCTTGGGATATATCGCCAGACCACTCCGTGCTCGGGATATATGCATGCATCGTGTACGGGTATATGTATGCAAATGTCATGGCCATGCAAGCAAACAAGGAGCCACCGTGCTATGTTACAGAACCATGCAACCAAGGAAGCATATATGTGGTATACAGGGCCATGCATCAATGGAGTGCGTATACATGTATATGTCACCGTTTCTTGCATAGCATCTGATACTTTGTACAAGTCCAAGTTAGATCACCACACAAGCCAACGACGACGACGAGTACTCCAGCAGCGGCAAAGGCTGTTCCTACTGCTCCTACACCATCGCCGATCACGAGCTGCCCAAGTCACCGACCACTAATGTAAGGACGACGTCGCTCCGACCACACGCCGTGACAACTACGACCGCCGCCATGACGACAGATCGGAAAGCTCGGGCGCCGGGCAACTTCATCAACGCCGACCAGATAATGCCATACATCGCCGACCAGATGCTCCTTCTAAAGGGATCTCGAGCTACGTTCGGGGACTTCGTTGTTTGCTTCTCGACTTGCGCTCGGGGACTGGCGCACCACTCTCTGACCATAGTTTGGACTTCGTCGCTCGCCCCTCGACCTGTGCTCGGGGACTGTCTCGACCACTCTCCGACCACAGCTCGGGGACTTCGCATCTCAACTACATGCGACTGGCGACTCGCATACAGTTGGAATATTTTTTTCTCCTTTAGACCTTGCTACAAGGCTCATACCTCGCCTTCCAGCAAGCTCGGGGACTATATCGGCACGATGCACCTGATGATGCATGCTGTATCTAATTAACAAGACTTTTTTAGACCCTGGAACCACGTGCCTACGTCACCTACTACCAGGCTCGGGGACTAAGTGGGCACACTTCACCTTGCGGTGAATGTGCTCGATCTGATGGATCAAACGCCTCCGATTCTACAAGGACGACGGTGTCTCTTTTCGACTCAGAGTCAAAGTGGGCACACTTCGGGGGAAATATTTTTCAAATTTTATCTTGAGCCCCTTACATCCTTCTGGCAAGCTCAAGACGGCGCTACTCGAAGGATACAAGGCACTCAGGGACTAGCTGTGGGGGATATACCCCCGGGTACCACAAGATGGTACATGGGCCGCACCATCCGAGGTGGCCCGGCCCGTAAGATTAAGGCGTACACGGCTAGATTACAAGTTATACCAGATATTGTAATAGTACCAAATAGGATACTTTACTTGTAACCCTCCTCCTCCAAACTATATAAGGAGAGGCAGGGGTCCCCTCAGGGAGGACAATCCATCTACACTTCAATACAATACACCAAAGACACAGGACGTAGGGTATTACGTCGATCAGATGGCCCGAACCTGTCTAAATCGCTGTCTCTGCGCCTTGTGTCACCATCTGGTTCCTGATTACACGCACCGTCTACCGATAATCTACCATCATGGGCATACCCCTAGATGGACTGCCGACCATATTTCGTCGACACCTACACAAGTACATATTCATGGTCCTATTACTCGTGCCCGTGCATGCCAACTCAACTATTAGGTGAGTTCATTCTTGAGTTCTTATTCATCTTACTTAGACCATGAAAACCCGTGCACCTTTGTTTTGCTCAGGAATAATGGAGAGGAACCACAAGGAAGCGTATAAGCGAAGGGTGAATCCGGACTACAGAACAGCACCAAATTGTGATGATCACCAAGACTTTATACGGAATCCGATTGGGACGTTCTAGCACTTCATGGAAAGCTTATCAAGTCTAATCTTCGACGGATCCAACCTCACCCTCATATCAACCCGGAGTCGACCGCAATAGTCATTTTAGTCCAAAGACCTTTTCTGTCCACAGGAGCTCTGACACCTATTTTTAGCCAATGGACCATGCATCAAGTTGGCTCCATAATGACCGTGTCCTAGGGATTTAGCATGACTGAAGCACACCTCTGGTCGTCCTCTCTTGTACTTAAGGCTCCTAGAGCTGCCACTACTCAGTGGGGTTTTGTTTCATCAAGTGAGCCATTGCTACCATCTTTCAGCGCGCGTGTTGAATAAACCGCCCGTCTGATTGTATTGGGAACCCCACCATCTTGTGTTTTCAGATTGAAACCTTCATATTTATCTTGCAATTGAGTGCTTGTTCAGCTTGTTCTTCGATTGCTTGCAGGACGAGTGCCTTCGTGGCTGGGTCGCGCACCACAAGAACGCAGCGATCCTTAGAGTCGGTGTATCGGTTACTAAGGCGCATCGTCCTTGGACGGTTGTAGTCGGATCGTGAACGTCGTTTCCACCCACTAAATCGAAGTTATCCCTCTCCACCTAAAGATCGGGACACCCTTACCCTTATCACGTGCTGCTGATGGCGGTCGTGTCGTCTGCCATCTTCGCGGGGACACTGCTGTGTGGACAAGATACGAGACATGCGGTGGTTGTGGCATGGCTGCACCACCTCGCTCCAGTGGCTCCTCTGCTTCCTGTCCGGGACCCACTCCTCGGACCGCGTCTTCTTCTGGGCCTCCGTCACCATGGCATTCCTATGGCTTGAGTTCTCGCACTCATTAGGTCGCTTGGCTCGTGGTCGGTTCGGCGCTCCGAACCAAGCCAAGATTTTAGCTCGTTAGTTATAACAAGCCAACTCGAGTAGCTTGCAAGCCGCTCGCGAGCTAAATGAGCCATGCTTCCATAGAAAAATCAGTGGCTTGCACTTTATAATTGGTTGATAACTAGTCTAGACTCTATAAACTTGGGATTATTATGACTTTATCATTTTGTTTTCAATGGACATATGGATACTCACGGACGCATTATGTATGATATGTAGTATAGAACGTGGATGTATAGTGTAATACTATAGTATTATATTATTATACTTGTATATATGTTAGCATATATAAATATTTTGTTTGATTTGAGGCGGTTGGATGTGTTACTTTTGATCTACTATTCTCAAACTTTAGATAAATACAAAAATTATATTTTATGTATTTTTTTATATCCGGGTCGTTGAGCCAACTCGAGCTCGTAAATAAGCCAAGCCGAGCTGGACTTCTACCATGTTAACAGAACGTGGCCAAACTAGCTCGGTATCTTAACGAGCCATGATGAGCCGAGCGGAGCTGTCTCGTTATCCGGTGCTCGCTGTCCTCGCCTCCACGCTCGCGCACGCCGTCGCTCTCGGGTACAGGTTCGGGCCTTCTGGGTCAGCGCGGGGCTCGCGCGGTGTCCACCCACAGTCTCGCCGACGACCGCTCTCGTCCCTCCCGCCGGCGGCACAGATGCCTAGCAGGGGCCCGTTCGCGCACCTCGCCGGCCACGCTGCCGCGTACAGCCTACTCGTCCGCGCAGTTCGCTGGTCTCCTTTATACTGAGTCGAGATCTACAAGAAGCTAGCTAAAACAGAACTCCATCCATCTACGCATTATATACCTATAACAGGCGCGTCCCGAGAAAATATGAGGCCCAGTTCGAAACAACAAATGGAGGTCGATTTAAAGTAGACATGGCTTGTAACTTGGAAGAATTATACTAGATCAATTTGTGTACAAAGACAATACACAATGGATTAACTAAATAAAATAGGGGCTGGGCATGGAATTTGCCCGGCGATCTACATCTCCCATCTGCGTCTGAGATTGCAACTAGGTCTCAAGCAACCAACAACGGCGAGCGCGATGAACATGAAGTCCAACTCCAAGCGACGAAGGATTACGACTTTACGTGAAAAAATTGGAATCTGCGGCCACCCAGATTCTTTTTGCGGAACAAAGTTGCAGGTCACGATCCTTGACTCATGTGCCCCACCAGGCCACGTTTATGGGCCAAAGAAAACACCTGTAGCTGATTTACTAATTAAAACAAAACCTAAAATTATTATGTATACTTGGAAGGGGCAGGAAAACCACGCCCCGAGTAGCGGCGAGCTTCTTCCGCAGCGGGCAAGTGGAGAGGCGAGGAAGAGGGCAGCCGGCGAGCGTGGCCACTCTGCCTTGCGCGCACGCCGCCGCCGCACACTCGTCCGCTGGAGGCGGGCTCGTTCTGACCGACAGAGGAGGCGGGGATTTAACGTCCGTTTGTATTCGTGTACGCATACGCGCTTGACAATGGGCCTATATACGCTGGAGGTGTAGAAAATAGTATGGATGAGGGAGAGATGAAATTATAATGCCGTTATCTAAATAGACGAATTGTAATGGTGTTTCTCCAAACTTGAAAAGTTATAATGACGTGGATCAAAAAAAAACCTTTGATGAAATCCCCTGGGTTTTATTTTTTAACTTTTTTGGCGTCTAAATTCTGATTTACAGCCTCATGTTTCCTATGCACTGATCTCAATTTCGTAAGAATGCAGTATCTCCCCGTCTAAGCTGAATCCTCCATGGCTTAAACAGCTCTCTGGAGCATGCTGCTGGGATAGCATCATTCGGTTCAGCACATTTGCATGGTATTATTGTATGGATCGGTTGCAGATGTGTGCTAAGTAGAGATTCATATGTAAACTTTTGCATAATGAAGATCACCCAGGCTCCTAAAACTTTTTGGCTCCGCTAATGACTTGAATATTCTACTTGTAAATTTCAGTCTTATTTCGTTGCAAATGTTAGGCCCTGAGGAATGCCAACCTGCAGATTTAGATTACCTGATGGCTGTAGAGAGCAAACATGCCAGGTAATACAAACTCAATGCTTCCTCCCTCGGGTGACAATAGTTCATATTGGGTTGTGATTAGGGAATGTTTGTACCAAAAGAAATCCGAGTAAAACGTGTGATTTGCTTAATATATGGACCAATGTTCGATAGTTTTTAAGAGATTTTTTTTCTTCCTTCTTTTCAGTTTTCAAAGAAGTTTACTTAGTTTCCTTACATCTTGGATCCCTCTCAAACGATTGGTGCAAGTCTAATGCGAGCCCTTTACTATCACTACTACAGATTTGATATCTTGTCCCGGTTGGGAACTGGTTTTAGTCCCGGTTTCCCAACCGGGACTAGCGATCCGAGACTAAAGTGTTGTTCTTTAGTCCCGGTTTGCCACAACCGGGACTAAAGATTCTTCCAGCTTTAAAAAAAAATAATGCCTCCCACCGCTGCGCCCCCTGAGATTCGAACCCAAGACCTCATGCACTGCCTCGCGCGGAGCTTACCACCCCACCTACACAACACATTTAACAATGGATGGGATGCTTTCCTTTTGAACTAAACCATCGGAGGACCTTTAGTCCCGGTTGGTGTTACCAACCGGAACTAAAGGGTCCTTTAGTCCGGGTTGGTGTTACCAACCGGGACTAAAAGGTCTACCTTTAGTCTGGGTTGGTATTACCAACCGGGACTAAAGGTTGGAGGACTTTTTAGTCCCGGTTGGTGGCTCCAACCGGGAATAAAAGAACATTTAGTCCCGGTTGGTATTACTAACCGGGACTAAATGTCCTTTAGTCCTGGGGGCAAAAAATGTCGAGGCTACTGCTAAATTGAGATATCGTTCTAAAGTCTGTTCTCTAGTAGTGTATTTTCCTCACAATAGCCTGATAGCACTGAAACCATACATTGATACTAAACTTTAATTTCGTTTCATGCTACTTTGATGTGCTCAAATTTCTGTTATTATGACGATTCCTCCAGTGCGTATGATTTTTTTTTCATTGGCACGTGCATGCCCCTACTTTGACAATATAAAACAATACATTCATTCACTAACACTGTATGTCGTTCATGACAAGTCTATACAAGACATAAGGTTTCTACACTATGCATCGCAGTTACAATTATACAAGGAGAATGTTCAAGTCATTGGAAATTAAAGCAATCAGGGTTATTGGTTCATGTAACGCTTTATTATGTCGATAGTGCTTACATTACTGAATTTTCCTGCAAACGAGATTCTGCACTAAATCTGAAGGATACCTGATAACTGATTGATTTGGTTA
Source organism: Miscanthus floridulus (assembly GCF_019320115.1). NCBI lineage: Eukaryota > Viridiplantae > Streptophyta > Magnoliopsida > Poales > Poaceae > Miscanthus > Miscanthus floridulus. Next base: position 59,709,952 of record NC_089595.1, read on the forward strand.
CTACATGTAGTAAGCTTGGGAACCTTTAACAGGTGTGTCGTCCACGGCAGTGACACAGGTAAGTGAGATTTATACAATGTAGCAACTTTGTTCTTAAATAGCTAACTCGTACTATCCAACATTATAAGTGAAAATGTGACAAGGTAAAGAGTTAAAATGCAATAGTCTAGGGAAAAAAATGCTTGCATCAATATTGGTTAATGATACATGAGGCATATAGCCCCGTTCAGAGAAAACCAGATGTTTCCATGTGAAATGCAGAATTAGGAACCAACAGTTAACTCAAGGTTAAGATATATGGCATGTTAGCCATCCATCAGTACTGTTCTTCTGCAGATTTTGAGATTAAAATTCAGAAATTAAGAATCTCTGCAGCAATGAGAAAATATTTTTTTTATTTTTCAATGGAAAGGCAAGAGCTTTTCCATTCAGTAAAAATGGGTGTGCTGACTACCTGGCAAGCGAAACTCACAATTATGGTGTATGAAACGAACAAGAAATTATTACTACTTGATTTTTTTATTTTTCATCACTAATTACTGCTGCAGAAAACCAAATGATGCTTACGTAATCAATCCTCAGAATTGTGCACATTTGTCGTACAGCCTTGGAGAATAAGGGGTTGATGCATTTGTTTTACTACCAGAAAAGGTATGGTTGGGATGAGGTGCGGTGCGGTCTCGGATAACAGGGGCGATCATGTTTTATTACTGTTTCCGGAGGCGTGAAATAAGACACTTGCAGTTGTGGGATGAGAAATTATGGTTGTGGGATTGGTGTCAGATGCCTGAAAGACACTTAAGGTTGTGGGATGAGAAACAGTTGCGGGATTGGTGTCAGATGCCTGGTAGCTGAATATTGGATTATTATAATATGATGAATGGCGTAGCAACTGATCATTTTGCAATCATCAGCCTATTGAACTTCTTGACCAATAACAATTTAGACACCATTTGTGTGGTTTTTCATTATTGAGCAATTTATGTATGATGGGAACTCCCGGCGATTAATAGATTTTGCAGATGTACTATATTTAAGGCGCGTGACAGCCATAACATTTTAAAATAGAGGGTTATCTTTTAAAGATAAATTTGAATTATGCGTTTCAGTGTCCATTTTCTGGTGCTTCATTGATGCTCATGTAAAAGCGATGTTTGGCTAAAAACTAAATGTTTGTCATGATACAATACACGTGTAAACTTAAAGTATCATTGTCTTATTGTTTTTTCATTGCAACGCACGGGTATTGATCTAGTCACGTGAGAAAGCTAAAATGAACCATACAGTTGCTTACTGAAAATCACTGAATGTGTGCATTACCTGAGCAGGTTACTTAAGATGGTCTGAAAGTGGAATCAGGAATAGTGGGATAATTTTCTGCCATTTGATTAATGATTTCTGACCGTGTCCACAGTTTAGTACTTTTTTTCTTTTTTATAAAATGTGCTCTGAACACATAGTTGTATCCAGAATAGTAGTACAGGCATTAGAACATAGATAGAGGAACACATAGTTGCATCTGGAATAGTCCACACACAAAAGGAAAAGAGCTGCCGGAGACTAAAGAAGACCCAGAACTCCTTGGCCATAAACTGCTGATAAGCAAGGGGGCAGTTTACCGCATATAGTGTTACGTTAGTATCCATGCATGTTTAGCTTAATCCCTTATAATAAGAAACAGAACTTATTTGATGAGCATGAGTTTTTATGCCAGTGTAGTTGAACAACAAAAGTTTACTTCTTGAAAATTAAGTTTTAGGTATATCTGTGATAAAAGGAGACTCTGAACTCCAGCATGCTATCATGGTATATGCATACTAGTCTGTGAACTTCTGCTGGTCCAAAAGCTACTGATGTTTTTGGAGTTCCTTTGTGTTTTGATTAGTTAATTTACTATTCATTGAGAAATCACTTTTTTGATCTAGATATGAAAGTATATTTGTTATGACCTCGGCCATGTGATTTCAGCGGGCGGTGTCGCCATGGACGCCGACAAGGTGGCCGCTGTGGCGTCATGGCCGACCCCACGGCCCACCCGTGGCCTGCGCGGCTTCCTGGGCCTCGCCGGCTACTATCGGAAGTACATCCGCGACTTCAGCGTCATCGCAGCCCCGCTGACTCGCCTCCTGCGCAAGGATGCATTCGCCTGGTCCGATGAGGCGGACACGGCGTTCCAGGCGCTCAAGCGGGCTCTGTCTACAGGCCCCGTACTCCAGATGCCCGACTTCGCAAAGCAGTTCACCGTGGACTGTGATGCGTCCGGCGCTGGGTTCGGCGTGGTTCTCCACTAGGACGACGGACCGCTCGCCTTCTTCAGCCGGCCGTTCGCTGCATGTCATCTCAAGCTCACCGCTTATGAACGTGAGCTGATCGGGCTCGTCCAGGCCGTCCGCCACTGGCGGCCATACCTGTGGGGGCATCACTTTTTGGTACGCACGGATCATTACAGCCTCAAGTTCTTGCTGGACCAACGCCTCTCGACCGTGCCGCAGCACCAATGGATCAGTAAGCTGTTTGGGTTCGACTTCACCGTGGAATATCGCCCCAGAGGGCTTAACACTGTGGCGGATGCTCTGTCCCGCCGCGATGTCGAGGACGGTGCTGCTTCAGGGGCGGCTGTGCACTTGCTGTCCAGGCCGACATTCGCCCTCCTCGACAACATCCGTGTGGCTACAGCTGTAGCTGGGGACGCTCAGCTTCTCCTTCAGCGCCTCTAGGAAGGCGCGCTGGCCACACCTTGGCGCATCGACGACGGTCTCCTGCTCCACGGTGCTCGCATATTCGTGCCAGCTTATGATGACCTGGCTCACTCGGCGGGCCACGAGGGAGTCCAGAAGACGCTCCATCGCCTGTGCTCGGACATCTACATCCCCGGCAACCGTGCTTTTGTCAAAGACTTCGTGCGGGCGTGCACCGTGTGTCAGCGGAACAAGACGGAGTCCCTGCAGCCCGCCGGATTATTGCAGCCCCTCGACGTTCTGTCCCCGGTTTGGGCGGACATCTCGATGGATTTTATCGAGGGCCTGCCCAAGGTCGGTGGTAAATCTGTCATTCTCACGGTGGTCGACAAATTCTCCAAGTACGCGCACTTCATCGCCCTCAGCCATCCATACTCCGCTGCTTCGGTTGCACGTGCATTCTTCGACGGCATTGTTCGTTTGCATGGGTTCCCTTCTTCCACCGTCAGCAATAAGGACCCGGTTTTCACTGGTCATGTGTGACGTGACCTCTTCAAGATGGCCGGCGTCACGCTCCGCATGAGCATGGCCTTCCACCCGCAGACAGACGGTCAGTCTGAGGTGGTCAATAAAGTCATCGCAATGTATCTTCGGTGTGTCTCAGGTGACCGGCCACGAGCGTGGGTGGACTGGCTGCCCTGGGCGGAGTACTGCTACAATACCTCCTTCCACACGGCACTGCATGCCACACCTTTTGAGGTGGTCTATGGCTAGCCACTCCTGGCCATCTTGTCCTACACGGTCGGGTCGGCCAGAACGGACACGGTGGACGGCCTTCTTCGGGAGCGCGATGAGGTGCCCGCGGAGATTCGGGAAAGGCTTCTCCAAGCACAGCAGCTGGCCAAGAAATACTACGATGTGTCCCACCATGACCCAGAGTTTGCCATCGGGGATTGGGTATGGTTGCGTCTGCTCCACCGCGCTGCCCAGTCCCTCGAGCCCCGCACCAAAGGGAAGCTTGGCCCTCGCTACGCCGGTCCGTTCCAAGTGCTGGAGCGCATAGGCTAGGTGGCGTACCACCTCCAGCTTCCGAAGGGCGCCCGTCTGCATGATGTCTTCCATGTGGGGCTGCTGAAGCCCCACAAAGGTGATCCCCCAACGGCTCCTACTCCACTGCCGCCGACATCGGATGGCCGGCTGTTGCCTGCTCCGGAGCGCGCCCTTCGTTCACAACTTCGGCGAGACGTGTGGCACGTGCTTGTCAAATGGCGCGGCCTGCCAGCGGAGGACGCAACATGGGAGCCTCTCCAGCATCTTCGTGACGTCTACCCCGACTTTCAGCTTGAGGACGAGCTATTTGCACAGGCGGAGAGAGATGTTATGACCGGCATCCCCTATGCCAGGCGTAGGCCCAATAGTGGCTAGGGGGGCGGTCTGTTAAGGGGCTTAGAGGCCCAATTTATCGCTTATTTGGTATTTTCTTAGAGATAGATATAGTTCCTTAATTATAGTATCTATAGGGAAGGATAAATACTTGTAATCTGGGATGATTGGAATTAAGCAGAAAGCAACAATTAAGTTGCTGGCTTCCCTTGGGAGCCAGCCGTCCCTGCCCTCTCTCCCTCGCATGAACAGTACCCTTGTTACTGTAGCACCACGTGAACTCTAGGGCTGCAGCAGCAGCCGTCGCTCTCTCGTCGCCACGGGCCCTCGCCGACGTTGAGAGTACAGACCACGTCCTCCACTCTTCCACCCTTATAACCTGCGTAGCAACTTCGGTAGGGCATCAAGTCCTATCAATCTGGTATTAGAGATGTCAGGCCCTAATCCCACCAACAATCTACCGCCACCACCATCGATCACCTCCGCTGCCATGATGGTCACCACCTCGTCGCTGCCACCTGCCTCCGTGCCCGCAGCCCAAATGAAGCATGCGGCACAGATGACGCCGGATCAGGTGGCTACCGCCATCAGGGAGCTGACTCACTCGGTGGCTGCCATCCAGTCCAACCTAGCCGGCGCGCCACCACCACTGCCGCCGCCGCCGCTGCCGCTGCAACCGGCTGCGACCACCCTGCCAGCGATGTTGCCGTATGGGATGCCCTACTTCAGTATGACGGGCGTTCCCATCCATCTCCTCCGGATGCCGCCTTCCCCTTCGCCGATTCCATCATGGGCTTTAGCCTCGACGACCAGCCCAGTGTACACCATGGCAACCTCTCCGGCTGTGACATCAGTAGTGCCACCACCCACTATCGCCGTTGTGGTCTTCCACGGGGGACCCCAGGCCGATGGATTTTTCTATGGGGGTTCCGACGACCCCCTCTTCTACGGACCTGGGCACCTAGGTGTGAGTGCCTCCCCATCCACAGGTAGTGTTTCGGAGCCCTTCGTCCATGGCACGCATGGGGCCCCTCAGGGTGCTCACCCTCCGCATTTCTACAAGCTCGAGTTTACGACCTACGACGGCTCCGAGGACCCCCTGAATTGGCTCAATCACTGTGAGCAATTTTTCTGAGGGTAGCGTACCCTCGCCTCAGATCGCACCTGGCTCGCATCCTATCATCTGACTAGTGTGGCACAGACATGGTACTATGCCTTGGAGCAGGACGAGGGCATGCCCACCTGGGACCATTTCAAGGAGCTGTGCAATCTGCAGTTTGGGCCGACGGTTCGTAACACCCGACTGTCCGAACTCGCCCGCCTTCCGTTCACCTCCATGGTGCAGGACTACTCAGCTCGCTTCAACGCCATGCTCTGCCATGCCCGCAATCTCTTGGCCCCACAGAAGGCTGAGCTATTTGTGGGTGGCCTCCCGGAGCATATCAAAGTCGACGTGGAGCTTCGGGAGCCCTAGGACCTTTAGACGGCCATGCATCTGCCCTAGGCGTTCGAGCGTCGAGCTAACGCCACTATGCCGGCCACAGGACAGTGTAGCGCCCGACCACCCCAGCGGCCAGGTCTTCCAGTGCTCCCTCGACCCCCGGTGCTCCCTCCGGTAGCTCCCGACGCAGCTACTATTCCAGCAACAGCAGGGTCGGCAGCCCCTGCTCGGCCTTTTCGTCGTCTATCTCCAGTCGAGCAATTGGAGCATCACCGCTAGGGTCTCTGCTATAACTGCGACAAGCCGTATGTGCGTGGCCATGTGTGTCCATGGCTCTTTTATCTGGAGTCCACAAATTTTCTCGACGATGAGGTTCCCGTGGAGGTGGCTGCGGTAGCAGCTTTCTAGGAGGATGTCGCACCCCAGGAGGTTGTTCTTGCCGCCGTCCAGGAGCCCACAGCCTAGCCCACCGTCTCCCTGTATGCCATCGCAGGCATCCGGACTGAGAATGCCATGCTCCTTCCGGTCCATGTTCATGGCCATCATCTCGTGGCGCTCCTCGACTCGGGCTCAATGCACAACTTCATCAACGCCGACCTCATGTGCCGCCTATGCCTCTCCACCACGCCCCATCCTTCCATGCGGGTGCTGGTGGCTAACGGGGACCGTGTGCCCTACGAAGGGGTCGCCTGTGACGTCGCTCTCGCCATTGGTGGGGAGGAGTTTACCATTAGCTGCTTCGGCATCAATCTCGGGGGGTTCGATCTCATCCTCGGCGTCGAGTACATCCGCACCTTGGGTCCTATTCTCTAGGATTTTGAGGATCTGTGCATGGCATTCACCCATGGCAGCCAGTGTATTCTGTGGAAGGGCATTGGCTCTCCCCGTGACGACATTCGGGAGCCAGCCACGAGGGCAGTCACGGTTGCCCCATCACAACCCCTGCTGGACCGCCTCCTCCACCAGTTTGGGCCGGTCTTCGACGAACCGCAGGGGCTGCCACCGGCGTGGCCATATGATCACCGCATCCACCTACTTCCGGGCACAGCACCGATCGCGGTTCGTCCCTACCGCTACCCCCAGCTATAGAAGGATGAGCTGGAACAACAATGTGCAACCATGCTCGCTCAAGGCATCATCAGACCGAGCATGTCCCCGTTCTCCGCCCCCGTACTATTGGTGTGCAAGGCGGATAACTCCTGGCGTTTCTGCATCGACTACTGCACTCTCAACACCAAGACATCTAAAGACAAGTTCTCGATCCCGGTGGTTGATGAGCTCCTCGATGAACTGCATGGCGCCAGGTTTTTCACCAAGCTCGACCTGCGCTCAGGCTACCATCAGGTGCGGATGCATCCTGACGACATCGCCAAAACAACGTTCTGCACACACCATGGGCACTTCGAGTTTGTGGTGATGCCATTCGGCCTCTCCAATGCTCCGGCAACGTTCCAGACCCTGATGAATGACGTGCTTCGCCCCTTCCTCCGTAGGTTCATGCTAGTGTTCTTCGACGATATCCTCATTTTTAGCTCTTCATGGGCAGAGCACTTGCAGCACATCAGCATCGTCCTCGACGCGTTACGGGCGCACAGGCTCCACCTTAAGCGCTCCAAATGCTCATTTGGGGCCTCCTCGGTGGCGTACCTCAGCCATGTGATTTCAGCGGGCGGTGTTGCCATGGACGCTGACAAGGTGGCCGCTGTGGCATCATGGCCAACCCCACGGTCCACCCATGGCCTACGTGGCTTCCTGGGCCTCGTCGGCTACTATCGGAAGTACATCCGCGACTTTGGCATCATCGCAGCCCCGCTGACTCGCCTCCTGCGCAAGGATGCATTCGCTTGGTCTGATGAGGAGGAACAGCGTTCCAGGTGCTCAAGCGAGCTCTGTCTACAGGCCCCGTACTCTAGATGCCCGACTTCGCAAAGTAGTTCACCGTGGACTGTGATGCGTCCGGCGCTGGGTTCAGCGTGGTTCTCCACCAGGATGATGGACCGCTCACCTTCTTCAGCTGGCCGTTTGCTGCACGTCATCTCAAGCTCACCGCTTATGAATGTGAGCTAATCGGGCTCGTCTAGGCCATCTGCCACTGGCGGCCATACATGTGGGGGCGTCACTTTTTGGTCCGCATGGATCATTACAGCCTCAAGTTATTGCTGGACCAATGCCTCTCGACCGTGCCACAGCACCAATGGATCAGTAAGCTATTTGGGTTCGACTTTGCCGTGGAATATCGCCCCGGATGGCTTAACACCGTGGCGGATGCTCTGTCCCACCACGATGTCGAGGACAGTGCTGCTTCAGGGGTGGCTGTGCACTTGTTGTCCACGCCGACATTCGCCCTCCTCGACGACATCCATGCAGCTATAGCTGCAGCCGGGGACACTTAGCTTCTCCTTCAGTGCCTCTAGGAAGGCGCGCTGGCCGCACCTTGGCGCATCGGCGACGGTCTCCTACTCCACGGTGCTCGCATATTCGTGCCAGCTTATGATGACCTACGCCATCAGGTGCTCCTCCTGGCTCACTCGGCGAGCCACGAGGGAGTCCAGAAGACGCTCCATCGCCTGCGCTCGGACTTCTACATCCCCGGCGACCACGCTCTTGTCAAAGACTTCTTGTGGGCGTGCACCGTGTGTCAGCGGAACAAGATGGAGTCCCTGCAGCCCGCCGGATTATTGTAGCCCCTCGACGTTCCGTCCTAGGTTTGGGCGGACATCTCGATGGATTTTATCGAGGGCCTACCTAAGGTCGGCGGTAAATCCGTCATTCTCACGGTGGTCGATAGATTCTCCAAGTATGTGCACTTCATCGCCCTCAGCCATCCATACTCCGCCGCTTCGGTTGCACGTGCATTCTTCGACGGCATTGTTCGTTTGCATGGGTTCCCTTCTTCCATCATCAGCGACAGGGACCCAGTTTTCACTGGTCATGTGTGGCGTGACCTCTTCAAGATGGCCGGCATCATGCTCCGCATGAGCACGGCCTTCCACCCGTAGATAGACGGTCAGTCTGAGGTGGTCAATAAAGTCATCGCGATGTATCTTCGGTGTGTCATAGGTGACCGGCCATGAGTGTGGGTGGACTGGCTGCCCTGGGCGGAGTACTGCTACAATACCTCCTTCCACACGGCACTGCGCGCCACACCTTTTGAGGTGGTCTACGGCTAGCCACCCCTGGCCATCTTGTCCTACACGGTCGGGTCGGCCAGAACGGACACGGTGGACGGCCTTCTTCGGGAGCGCGACGAGGTGCTCGCGGAGATTCGGGAAAGGCTTCTCCAAGCATAGCAGCTGTCCAAGAAAAATTACGACGTGTCCCACCGCGACTGGGAGTTTGCCGTCAGGGATTGGGTATGGTTGCGCCTACTCCACCGCGCTGCCCAGTCCCTCGAGCCCCGTGCCAAAGGGAAGCTTGGCCCTCGCTACGCCGGTCCGTTCCAAGTGCTGGAGCGCATAGGCCAGGTGGCGTACCGCCTCCAGCTTCCGGAGGGCGCCCGTCTACATGATGTCTTCCATGTGGGGCTGCTGAAGCCCCACAAAGGTGATCCCCCAGCGGCTCCTGCTCTGTTGCCGCCGACATCGGATGGCTGGCTGTTGCTAGCTCCGGAGCGCGCCCTTCGTGCACAACTTCGGCGAGACGTGTGGCACGTGCTTGTCAAATGGCGCGGCCTGCCAGCGGAGGACGCAACATGGGAGCCTCTCCAGCATCTTCGCGACGTCTACCCCGACTTCTAGCTCGAGGACGAGTTGTTTGCGCAGGCGGGGAGAGATGTTATGACCGGCATCCCCTATGCCAGGCGCAGGCCCAATAGTGGCTAGGGGGGTAGTCTGTTAAGGGGCTTAGAGGCCCAATTTATCGCTTATTTGGTATTTTCTTAGAGATAGATATAGTTCCTTAATTATAGCATATATAGAGAATGATAAATACTTGTAATCTGGGATGATTGGAATTAAGCAGAAAGCAACAATTAAGTTGCTGGCTTCCCTTGGGAGCCAGTCGTACCTGCCCTCTCTCCCTCGCGTGAACAGTACCCTTGTTACTGTAGCACCACGTGAATTCTAGGGCTGCAGCAGCAGTCGCCGCTCTCTCACCGCCACGGGCCCTCGCCGACGTTGAGAGTACAGACCACGTCCTCCCCTCTTCCACCCTTATAACCTGCGCAGCAACTCCGGTAGGGCATCAAGTCCTATCAATATTTTAGACATAATATTTAAAAGACATTTTGATGGGGAGGCGTGGCCCAAGTGCGGCGGCCTCCGGCGTCAGGCTCTTGCCCGGAGCCCGTGCGCTCGTCCAGTGGCGGGAGCCCGCCTACCGTGACGAAGATGAGGCAGGGGTAAAACGGTCACAGAAGGTGAAAAGTAGGGCTGAAATTTTTTCAAAGTTGCTTAAAATATCAAAATGGCAAAATAGCATGAAGCGCTCGTTTCATAGAGGCGTTCGGGCGAAGCCCACAGCTTCGATGGCATTTGAGCAATCCCGTCTGGCATGAAGGGATTCCAAGTTTCTCGGTCCACGAGCATTCACCAGTGTCCGGCTTCGTGAGTTTATGAACAATGTGTTATGGAAACATATATATTGTAACACATTCATCGAAGTGTTCCAGAAAAATTTGATAGTAACACAAAACAATATGTTACGGACTAGGTTTGTAACACAATGCGTTTGTTTTATGAAAATGTGTTACTAACGATGATTATAGTAACATAAAATTAATGTTCCTAGTAAAATGTTACAAAAGTGGCACTATATTGTAACACATAAGCAGAACATTTAAAATGTGCAAGAAATACGTACATTACAGTAGCACAAAAAAAATGTTGCAACTAAAGTATTACAAAGAAACAAATATATGTTGACCTATAAATTCATGGCAGATAAGAAGATCGCACTAGGTATCACCATGGATGATAGACAATCACATCTTCATCCTAAATGATACCTAAGCAACAAGTAGGCGCTTAAAAAGTTGTATAGATGCTAAAGCCTACTTTCAAACTATTCGCTCAAGATGCTATGGATGGAGTGATATTACAAGAGAAAAATGTATGACAGGGAAAACTAAAAAATAAAAAACTACCTAAAATTAAATTGGAGAATATTACAATTCTTATGATTCTATTGGTTGAACCCACTACTTATCTCGACTCTACAACCATATAAAGTGATGTAAAATTTAATATTTTTTGGTCATTAAGAAAACCAATCATATTATAACTCATTTTCATATGATTTTGCTTTCCATATTCAAAATCCAAGTGAAAACATTTCTTCGTTCTGAGTCTAACAAAAAGCCTTGCAAAGAAATACATTCCCTTTGCTTCTTTTGAGTACTGAGAAAAAAAATTGTCTTATCTTTTCAACTCAGTCGCAATCCCACCTCTAACATTTATTCTTGTATAACCACAATCCATCCTTGAATTTCAAATGAAATATCCTTCAACTACATACTTTTCTGATCTACTAGGTCAACCAACCTTACTTGGTTATTTAAAAAATACAATAAATACCAGCAGACATGGTAGCAAAACAGTGTAGTTAAATCAAATAAATAATCATCATACAGTACGTGAACATAGACAATGTTCTAAAATGCCAAAAAAGGCCACAAAAGAAGGTATCTGTGTACACCTTAAGAACAATATTTGAAGCAATTTTTAAAAAATGCCTTCACAATAGAATTAGGCGATATGGAAACCACATCGAAGGTGTGTTTGAGGTGATATCTAGAATAGGACGAAGCATCATTATCATCATTTTACATATAACATATGAATTCATAGAGAGTTTGAGAATTAAAAATCAGTCATATATGCTCTCCAACTTCTTGACCAAGCATCCAGCATACTCTGGCTATGTAACAAGATGACTAGGGGCGCCACAAACAATAGTAACCTGCAATACTAGAAAAAGAAAAATAATCTAAGAATGTCGCTATACTATATTCAGAAAAATGATAAAGGATCTAAAACCAAGACAATTTCAATATACGTTGCATCAGACTTATTATAAATAATTATGTTAATATAGTTGTAGTGACTGACCTGAATTGAAGCTAGAATCTGTATCAACACTGGAAAATTGCTTCTAATGCTTCTCTTGTCCAGTCATACACCCATTGAATCCTATAATAAAGAAACATGATTAAGGATCCTAATGTTATTGTGGTGCGTAAAGCATATATAGAACTTTGCCAAAATTCGCTATCATTTTATACTCCATGTGTGCTGGTCCTCTTGAAATCTTCCCTTTTTAACCAATAAGATACTTGCTCTAGCACCGATCTTCCAATAAATAATTTTATTTCAAATGCAACACTTGCAAATGGCTTAAGTGTTCGATATTTAGGAAAAAACTTCGAATTACTTTGATAGGAAGAAAAGACAACCTCACTACTAGATGTTATTTAGAAAGATAGTTGTATTTTGGATATAAACAAATGGCTAACTAAATTCCCCTCCCTCCCTCCTCCACCTCCCCTCCCTCCAATTAATTAAATGTGATTGGAATAATCTTGCGATACTTTTGCTGCAAGCCGTGAGAATATCAATTGTTTCCCCTACCCAAAACAGATAGAATTATAGCACATCCATTAAAGAAACATAACTGAATCCAAAGATCCATCTTCTCCGCTTCTTTTTTGCACTATGTCTTGTAATTTCACCAATCTTACCTATGTGGCATATCAATTGTTTCACTAGTAAGGCAAAGTACACATGAGAGTTCAGAAGTTTTAGACCGACTAAAAATCCAAACGAACACCTTTCATCCATATAGGTAAATAATATGCCATAACCTTAGGTTAGTCATTAACCATTGGGCTATCTAATTAATTGCATCCATCTTGACTTTAAAATTAAATTCGCAGCCATGAATAGACCCTTATGTGCACTCTGGCCTAATATTTACAGTTCAGATAGTGTCAAAAGTCAAAAGCGCCGGCTCTCCTTCCAAAGACAACTGCAGAGAGCAATTAATTTACTGTACGTACAGAGAGGGAGATGAAGGGTAGAAGGAAACCTGACTTCCTCTGTGTTTGTGTTTATGCCAACACCGATTACCTGCCCAATATGTGATCACCACGCCTGCACACTAGACGAGAAGACAATTAGAGCAGCAAAGATATTTAATTCAAAAAGAGAGGGACAAAGGTGTAGGGATAGGAAGGGGAGAACGATCTGTTTCCTCTATTTTTGCCTTCATGGCAAAACACCCTTTATCTGCCGTTGATTGAATCTCTATGGTTTACGACCATGGCAGCATACCAGCACAACAGAGAAGCAAAATAGATTGAATCGGAGGAGGAAGAAAAGCTTTCAGGAAGGAACAGTTTAGAGGCCGTGATTTTAGGGGCTAGTGGCGTAGAGATTGGATTGGACGTGGCTGCATAGGAGAAGGATTTCTGTTCGCGCGCCAAGATTTCCTCCGTCCAACAAAATTCGTGACTCCATCTCTTGTTCCTGCGGGGATAGCTTTATATCCGAAATTATCCCCATTTATATTATCCAAATCATATAGCACTTATATATTTATCGTTGGCTGTAATTAGATTTGGGTTGTAGTCCTCCTGGTACTGTGCGCTCAAGGTTATATATGATTGTCTTGAGTTCAATACCAAGTTACTTTATGTTTTTTTTTTCATTTTTCTAGACAAACTTAGATAGATGTTTAGGTTGAATTCGCTGTGCCTTGTTAAATTTTAGTAGAAGAAAGTCATTTTATAAATAGGGATCAAGATATGAGCATAAATATTAAAATTAATAATCCCTCCTTTTTAAATTGTAAGTCGATCTGACTTTTCTAGATACATAGCTTCTATTACGTACCTAGATATAAATTATGTCTAGAAACATAGTAACGACTTACATTTTGGAATATAAAGAATACTATTTTCCATGTTCTTATCTTTTAAATAGATTTAATTGATATATTATTAATATTACAAAGTTAATCCACCTTGTAAGCATTACGTGCTAATGGTACGGTGAAAAAAATATTTTTCAGCTAAGACATACTCTAAGACCCCATTTGGAACATGAAAATTTTTCATGTTTCCTTTTTCCTATAAAAATTAGTTAATTAATATGAAATTTATAATATTTCCTATAAAATTTCTGCTTGATGAAAATTAAAAGAATTTATTTTCCTTAAAATTATGCTCAAACGTGCACAATACACTCTTGGATTCATCTTGCATGTTTTCTCCCACGCCAAACTAATTTGATCTGTACATCCTCGCACAAAAAAATTGATCCATATGTGTTTCAGCTATGTGCGCACCTAGTTTCGGAAACAGCGGAAGATGGATTGAAAAAATAAAGCGGCATAGGAGAAGGCGGGATCGCAGAATTTCCAAACGCAAACACGTACGATTAAAAAAGAGCGGCATGGGAGAGGCCGTGTCAAAGCTAGTTCCCCCTCATATTTCCTCAAATCCATTTCCCCAAATTGAACGTGTCAAAGGAGTAGACTTACCACTAGATTATGTTGGATTTTATGTTGGTCCATGCATAGTAAAATCTTTATATTTAAATGAACTATTAATAAAATTAGGAAATGATAAAAAACAGACTAAGAAAGTGTAAAAATAGCTAAAAAAAAGGAATTGGTTGGACTTGAACTAACGACCCTTCTTTCTTGAAGGGCTTGACTTACCAGTCCACTATGTTGGTATTTGAGATTGTTCATGCAAACAGGGTTCTTTGTATGTGAAATTAACTATTAAAACTATTGGAAAATGAAAAAAGATAAAAAATTATGACTATGGAATTTGGAACTTAGACCCACTGCTCACGCACCAAGCATAGCTACCACCACACCATCTAGATGTTGGTGTTTACTTTCAGAGTAAATGTTTTGTATAATAAGTCAACCATGGAAATATAGTAAAATTCATATAATCATATCTAAATTGGATAGAAATTGTTCAAACTTGCATGACAATATGTACTTTTTGTGTATAGTCACTCAAAAAAACAAATATAACAAAGCATATTACACATTCCTCACAAATGAATACATCTGGGAATGGGTGCTAGGGTTATGAACTTATAATCATGGAATCAACTCGATCATCAGATTATAAGTTCATTCCATACCGGACCAGATGCTGCACATTCTTAGCATAGTAATATGTAACTGTATGCATCATGGAGATAGATGAAAATTTCAATTGTTGTGTAGGGATAATTCGACCTTCTACCTCTAGGTTACCACAAAATAACTCTAATAATGCCTAAAAGTGGTCTAAAAATCTAGGAATTTGCATGGAATCATGTTTTTTTTATGTATATGCTTGCTGTAAAATTTCAAATGATTTTAATAGAGAGAGTTTATACATAGTACACAAAATGGATACACTTTAAACCTAATTTAATGTAACTCAAGTCAATCTTTGAAGCTTGCACGCCTCATATCAAGTTTGAACTTGTATGAACCTCAAATTTTGACAAAACCTAACATTTACTACAAGTTAAGAAAATACGAGGTTTCGGAAATTTTGAAAATGATTCACTATTTTCTCTAGTTTAAATGAATTTATGTGTGTCTACCTAAACAAATTCTAAATTGAACCGTGTGTACCCCTAATAAGGTTCAAAAAAATTACGTAGAAATATATTTGGTGTATAATTATTGAAAATTTTTAAATGATTTTAACAAAGTGGTACTGCACATTATTTACAAATGGATATATCTCCCACATAGTAGAAGTAATATGTAAATGTGTGAGGGATGTGTCTATTTGTGAACAATATTGACTCCCACTTCATTAACACACAAACTAAAATCTTTATGGAAAGGTTATGGGTCCAAAATATGTTGTCATGCTAGCCGTAAAATTTCCTAACTATATTTAGATATTTTAGCAATTATTTTGTGGAATTACCATAGATAATCATAGTAATATCTATGTTTTCTTAGAAAATTCTGCAAACTTGTATATGAAATAGGATTATGGGGTACAATCACTCCAAAAAATTTCAAGCAATTTTAACAAAGAGGTACTACTCATTGTTCATAAAAAGATATATCTCTCACGTAGTAAGAGTAATATGTAACTGTGTGAGAGATCTGTCCATTTGTGAATAATATAGACTACCACTTTATTAAAATATAAAAATTAAATTTTTGACAAAAAACTTATGGGCCTAAAATATGTTGCCATGCCAGTCCATAGAATTTCCTAACCATATTGAGATGTTATTATAATTATTTTGTGAAACTACAATAAAATGATCCTAATAATACCTACGTTTAATTAGAGGGCTTTTACGGGCAGATTTTATTTTCGTGGACATGAGTTTGGGATGGTAAAACCCAGCGGGTTTGTGCCGTTGCCATATCTCCGCTCCTTCTCACGTCGGCAGTGCTGTAAAAAAAATACCGGTTGGGCAAAAAAAGAAAAGGAGAAAAGAAAACTAAACAGTCCGTTCACTGGACACAAGGCCATGCGCGGGACGAAAAAATTTGATCCACCAAAAACGCGCCTGCCTGGGCTAAATTCGCTGGACCTGAGACTCACTTCTCTGCGTTAGGGTTCTTTCATTTTCCAATCGGCCGCCAGCCCGCACCCCGCCGCAACTGCTTCCGGCGCCGCGCTTCCGTCTGAGTGGCCCGACCACCGCCGGCGCCGTCCATTGGTCCTCCTCCTCGACTCTCTGAAGCTGTGCCCCTACTCTCCACGAAGGTGAAAAGACTAGAGATTGGGAGCGAGCCTGTGTGCCGCGCACCGCCCGTCGCGGCCGCGGCGAGCAACCTGTGCTGCACCGGCGCCGGCTGCAGTGACGCCTCTCCAACCTCCGACCGTGCCATCCCCAAGTTACTACTACATTCTCTTCCCCCCACTCCCTCCGTGACTGGATTTAAAGTTTTTAGACGGATATGCATTTCCTTTCTTGGAAATTTTCAATGTGCGTGATTCTCCAATCTCCATGTTCGGTGTTGTGCTCAGTAGCTTTGCTAATGTAAATTGTTGCCTATCCTGTACTTGAAAAACAACAGCTCGTTTGTCCAAAAACAGCAAATGCTCACTAGAAATAGAAATATATATGTCTACACTAGCATCGTCAATCTCAAAATACCAGCTCGCATACATAGAGTAGATGTGATTTGTGAATTTCTATCCCAACGTTCACATGGAAATTGTATAAAAAATGTTTTTCATGTAATTTTAGTTCGTGATTTGTATACAAATTCTGATTTGTAAGCACTTTCTGAAAATTTGCAATTGCAGGATGACATCTGCCGCATCGAATCCTTCTGTTTCCACTATCAAACCCATGAACCTAAAGAGGAATTCTAGTGATATTCGGTGCAAGTATGGAGTCACTCACAACTACATACTGGGCTGCTAAAATTTGCATGGCTGGCTAATCTTCATGTCTTATGTTGCCTATGAGTTTTGAGTTTAATTGTCTTCGTTGTTGCTGTGAGAATTCAGAATTGAGAACTAGGCGTCTTGACATCATTTACCTGTGAGAACAAGTGTTTTTACTTATGAACTAAGTGACAGTGCCTCTTTGGTCTGTAGTCTCATGTTGTGATGACCAATGATAATTAGACATCACTTGTCAATTGTTTTGTATTATTATCTATTATGTATTCATGTGCTACTATATGTTCAGGTATCGATAAGGTACTGTTGTACTGATCTGAAAATTTGTTAAAGTAGCTATAAGTTATGAGTACAGTATGTTTTCAACTACTCCATTGTCATGCTATTGTAGCAGCATCAAGCTAACATTTGCCTTTTGATTTGGTGCTTTACATGTTGGAGTGAGACATATTTTGCAGCAGGGAAGTAATCACGACCTTCTTTGTGTACTTAATTATTTTAACTTATTCCTTGTGGCTTGCTTGTGGTCAATGAGCAGTTCAGCAGTAGTATATCCAGTTCATGGCTGTGCTTTCAGGTTGGCAAAAGGTCGTGCAGTGTGGCAGCACAATAGCTAAGTACTTTTCACCTTGATTAATGCAGATTTTCATCTTGCATGCTTTTGATATAGTGAGCTTGATAATTATTTTCACATGTTTAACTAGATCTCTTATTAGTAAGATTATTTGTGAATTGCTTAATCTGTGCTTATTGCCATTCAATTTGTTGGATTTGGGGGATGAATGGATGATTCAACTTCAAGTGACCATCAATTTCTGAAGTGTGAAATTATGTTTTGACCGAATTATTGTCATATTTCTTGCATGCAGAAGTGCAACGCTATGGCATACCCGATAGCTATGAAAGGTACAAACTGCAGTGTGCTCCTTTTTCTGTTGTTTGGTATCTTTGTTTTCATGGAATTCAAGAGTTATTACTTCAAATGTTTTTCTTCTCTGAAAATTAACTAGTATGCACTTTCTATACAATTGTCTGAATTGCAATGTGGTGATCAATGATGCACTGTTTATTATTTCTGGACAGTCCATAAGTTTACCTTTAGTCTCTTGACTTGATATAAGTTGTGCGTGCTCCATAACTGATAGTGGGGGGATATAATCCCAGGTACCCACGGCAATGGACATGGGCCGCACCACCAGGGGAGGTCCAGCCCATAAGATCAAGGCTTACGGTGCTCGGCGTGCACCGCAAGGCAATCAGAAGACATCTTGGCGATGAAGGAAGATCTGTTCGGATATGATAGATATCGTATTCCTTGTAAATACTTACCATATAGCCGAATAGATCTAGACCTAAACCGATTTGTAACCCTACCCTCCAGACTATATAAGGCGGGTAGGGACCCCCCTCGGAGGCATCTCATATTCAATACAATTCATCAAAGACACAGGACGTAGGGTATTACGTCGATCAGACGGCCTGAATCTGTCTAAATTGCTGGTCTCTGCGCTTGTGTCACCATCCGGCTCTTATTACGCACACCTCCACCGATTCATCTACTACCGTGGGCATACCCCTCGGTAGACTGCCGACCATATTTCGTCGACAGATAGTGTACTTAAATTATTGTTTGTCATAAGGCAACTTGTAGTGAAATGACTATTCAAACTTGTTGATTGTGTAGACTTGTGATTTGCCATCTGTGTTACTGAATCATGATATTTGAGAAAAACATCAAAAGTCACAGGTCTAAGCTAAATATTAGAGTAAGGAATCTGTCTGTATTCACTATATTGACCCCTATTAGAGTAGGGTAATGCAATTCTAATTGTCAGCATGTATACTAAGGCACTGGATTGTTGTTGCCAGTCCTTGATGCAAAACTAAGAGCACACTGTAGCTAGTGGCTAGTTTGTCCAACAAAGGTTATCAATGTTTATGTTTACTTTGTTACGTATGTATTCTTGTTTCTACATTGACTCTGTTTAACAGCTGAAAATGGATAGGGAAAACACTACCTTCATTTGTTGATAGACAATCAACAATTTTAGTTATAATTCTTGTCATTTCTGGTACTTAACTGAGAATTTTGTTTTTTTTACATTGGTCTTAGACAATTGAAAGTGGTGCTAATAACTAGATTGACCTGGGGGTGGTTTCAACTATCTTAGATGTAGTTAGTGATGCTGATGTATCCTAGTCTGTGAAAGAACAAGTAGAAACATAATTTTTATTTGAACGTAATGAAAGAACAAGTAACAACTACACACTTTGCACCTTTGCTGTTAACAACTACTGCAAGTTTTGTTCACTGGGTCATTGTTAACCACCTTTACTGTCAACTCAACTGGAACCATGTTGTACCCAAAATTTTGTACATCCTATGCATGAATGACTTTATTACCTAATTTTCTAATATCACAATCTTATTCTTTTGGTGGGTAGGTGGACAAATGTTGAGTGGAAAGCAACGAATCAAGCAAGAACAATCTGAGATCATGACTCGTGCTGCTGTCGGAAAGTCTGCAAATGCTGTAGAGATGTTAGGAAGTGTTGTAGTGTTCCAAGTTTTAAGTTTTCATGTAGTTCTGTAGTGTTTCATGTTTTCAGTTTTCATGAAGTTCTGTAGTGTTTCAAGTTGACAGTTTTCATGAAGTTCTGTAGTGTTTCAAGTTTTTAGTTTCCATGAAGTTCTTAGTGTACCCTACTTGTGGTTGTGACTGTAGATATTATTTTAATGGATTGTCTATTTAATAAATAAATGATTGATTTGAATGAATATGTGGCATCAATACTATTATGCTCTATTTTTCAATGATTTATTGAACCACATATCAAATGCTATATGCCTTGCATGTTTGCAACAAATATTTTTGTTGCGATAAACACTAATGCAACGATTATGTTCTGTTATGTGTTGCATGGCAATAAACTGTTTTTGCGTGGTGATATGATCTATGGCAACGAAATACTTTGCGTGGCAAATGGTTCTATTGCCACAGTATAGCTTGAGTGGCAATAGTGTCTTTTACAACGAAACAATATCATGGCAATATAGGCTATTGCCACGACATTATTCGTGGCAAATGTCTATATTGCCACGTCATTGATCGTTGCACGTACAATGACTTGCAACAGAGGCAGACGTGGCAATTGCTTATATTGCCACGACCATGAACGTTGCAACAGAATCCTATTGCCATGTGTGGCAACGAACATCTATGGTTGCAATAAACTCCAACAGTTGCAACGCCAAACTAGCAATGGTTGCAATACCTTATTGCAACATCACTTATTGCATCCATTGACAACGAACGCGATTTGGTAGTGAGATCATATTGTAATGGAATGAATTTCGTGGCACTTGGTTGTATCAATTGTAATACTAGATGAAGTGTTACTAGAGCTAAAAAAAGTGTTACAAACTATATACTCTACCATAATATGGAAATGTTACTAGAGCTAAAAAAGTGTTACAACAGATAATCTCTGTAACACTAGACAAATGTTCTAGTAGATAAATAAATGTGTTACAATAGATCAGTCTATAGTAACATGGCCAATTAGAACATTAAAAAATGTGTTACTAAGAGAGCTAGTAACACTTTTTTCAGCCTATAGTAACACATGTTGGTGTTACTATATCTCCATGTTGTAGTAGTGTTATCGTGTATTCATTGGATCCAACGATTAGCGGGCTAACGAGTGATGTGGCCCGTGGTTTGGTACAAGATTCCATTAAGAAGATTAAGAGACAGCATAAAAGACGCATATGCCCTCACTTTATTTCCCAATCTGACGCTATCACCAAAATAATTAATGATGATTAGTTGATAAATGTAAGTATTTAATGAAAAAATGTTTTCTGTCCTTAGGATCATCCCTTATATTTGACTATAATTTTAGAATGCTTGTATACGCTATCTACGTTACCCCGATACGCCAAGGAAGGGACGTATCCCGTATCGGATACGTATCCGATACCGATATGGCATGGATACGCGTTGGATACGTATCAGCGAAGTATCCGTAAAAAAATAAATCAACTATAATACAGATACTCTTCTTAGATACGTTAGGCTCGTCCGATACGGCCCAACCCACCTTACCACTCAGCCACTCCCCACGCCTGCTGCCTTTCTTGTCCCGTAACCCTACACAGCCGCCACAACACATCCAGTCATCCACACGCAAGAGCCCCTGCTCTCGCGCGCCGCCTCCCGTGAAAGAGATGCGCCGCAGCTCGCCAGTGGTCGGCAACGAGCCCCTGCCGCATCCTGCCCCCCACCCCCCTCGCGTCGCATCCTGCGCACGCGCGTCGCCTCCCGCGCAGGAGATGTGCCACCGCTCGCCGGCGACAAGCCTCCGCCCCCTCTGTGTCATCAATCGACCTCTCGTCCTCCAGGTCGTCACGCTAGAGAGCACTGCGCTGGGAGCACCCACCGGTCCACTAAGGACGCGGCTAGCTCCCGCAATGCAGGGGAGAGATGCAGGGAAGAGGACGATTCAGCATTCAATAGCAAAGCCTTCCGCCGACCTCCATCAGTACACCCTTTTTCATTCTTGATGTACTCTACTTCTGCACCTGTTGCTTTGCTTTGTTCCTGACTTACTGTTTTAGATAGACTTAGTAATTGCACATTCATCTAGTATAATTTGGACTTGGATCTCCTGACCTAAAAGGTGATCTGGTGATGTATCATATATGATTGTATGCACTAACTTATAATTAGTGATTACTCAAATTTTACACTTCCACAATTTTAATTTGCATTATTATTTACTTTATTAAAAATAGTAAAACGTATCCGTGTATCGTGTTTTTTGAGAAATTGCCGTATCCGTGTATCCATATCCTTCCGATACCGATACGCGTATCTGTGTCCGTGCTGCATAGTACACTATATTACATGATGAGAGAGTATTTTATATCATAAATATTAATACTTTTTTAATATAGCTTTGATCAAACTTCAAACTGGTGATTCCTCATTACATATTTTTGCGGACATAGTGGATTATAGATAACATGATATACCTGATTGAGAACATGGGACAACGCTTAATGACATGGCAAGCTTTTGGTGTCACTTAGCTGTAGACCTAGCATATACTAGTATTTGCTGGCAAGCCTTTTTCTAGTTCTAGAGTAAAATACACCAGAGGTCCATTAACTTTTAGGGGGTGCCATTTAGGTTCATCAACTCTCAAAGTGCATTTTTTTGTACATAAACTTTTTAAGTAGTTCACCAGCTCCATACCCCTTTGCCAAGTGATTAGATCCGATGAGGCGGGCATTGTCAGCATACAACGTGGAAGAGAGAGCACGTGAGGATCACGTTTGCACCAGTGGTTGGGTAAAATTTACAGGTGACCCCCTGGTCTTCCCTCTCTCTTCCATTCCACTTCATTTCCCCCTCTTGTCTTCAAAAGCGACTGCTCCAGTCCGAGTGAGAACTAAGTGAGGTGAAGGGGGTGACCAAGATGGCTACCGCATGTTGCGCGGTCGGAACAGCGACAAGCATTATTGTTCGAGTTGGTGTCAGAGTACGTGTCTACGGTGGCTCGAGTGGACTCAAGAACACAAAAATCACAGAGAGGACGCAACGATTTATCCTGGTTCGGACCGATCGATGCCCTACATCCAGCAGCTGATGATCCTTATACTCAAGAGCACCTAAAATCAGGGGGGGTTATAATAGAGTGTATTGGAGGAAGAGAGAGATTTGGTAGGGGATTAGCTCGGTGCTAATTCTCAGGTTGTCTCGCCACCGGTGGAGCTTTTCCCTCGTCGGAGAAGAGGAAGGCGATGAGTGCGGTGGAGGAGCTCTCGGTGCCCCTATCTCTAGGTTGCTCCACTCTCGGTGCTGAGTAGGAGTGGATGGATGGAATGAGGAATCGAATGATCTGTCTGGGATCGTCCTCCCCCATCTAGGATCCGACCTTACCCCTTATATATCGAGATAGGTCAGGTACATAGCGGTTTAGGGGGTTGAGCCTATGGTCTACATGCGTCAGAGTCCAGGAGGGTCTTGCAGCGGCGCTCTATGGACCGTGGTGATGATGTGGAGCTAAAGAAGCCCTGGGCGTCATCTGGCTGCTCTGTTCTGACACTCTGCGTGTTAAGCTATGTCGGCTTGGTCTGGCCTCCCCTAGGTGGACCTTCTGGAGTCTTCTTGGTGGCGAAGGAGGTCGGCTCTAGGGGCTGATGCGTCGGCCTAGGAGCCCCCGAGCGCTAGAGGCCAAGGAAAAACTTGTCTTCTTGTGTCACGCCCCGTGCATGACCCTGTTGGGGGAGCGACCGGCAAGGCCACGCCCAAAGTGCTGCATCGAGGAGCCCCCTAAGCCTTGATGGCTCAGGGCGTGTCGTCTTATGCCTAGGCCTTGGCTGGCGTCATAGGTTTGGTAGGAGCCGAGGGCCGAGCTCCGATTTCTCATCGATCAGGAGCCTAAGGCTCAGGCAAGCCCTCGAGCCCTGAGCATAGGCGTTGGCGTACTTAGGCTCAGGCAAGTTCCTTAGTCTAAGGGTGCGCGTGAGCGTACCTAATGGGTATAGCCCCTAGGGAATCCTAGAGGGGACAGTCGGGGGTCTCTTCGGTCAGGAACCATAGATCCCGAGGCTTAACATACACATATGTTAGGATCTCGTCAGGAGCCCTTGAGCCCTTCGTGGCCTCACTTTTTCGTGGTGGCAACGAAGGGATGGATTCAATCTTCTGGTGACCGAACTAGCCATGGCGGGGATGGCTTTCGCTGATGAGAGTGTGGCACCCTCCGTGGGGCTTCTTTCCCGGTGTGACGGGGGTGCTCGGCTGTCGAGGCCGAGTGATAGTGGCCCTGACCCATGTTTTGATCCTATGTCACATAGGTCCGCGGTCCGAGCGAGGGTTCGTTGAACTCGTCTGAGAGTTGCCAACTTTAGGCTCGAGGGTACCCTTCCTTTTTGGTTGGAGCCTGCCATGGGTCAAGTGATCGAGAGCATCTGGGCTCTGCCTCGGGGCCACCTAATCACCTAGTGCGCCACGCCCATTAGGGGGCTTCGATAGTAGGCCCTGATCTTCTCGGGCTAGCCTTCTTGGGCCAACCTTATGTGGCCACAGGTCAGGGCGCGGGGAGTGCGCTAAGCTCGGGTGAGGGGCCCTAGTTGGGCCCACCACTCAGCAGCTCCTAGCCCAACTTCGGAGAGTTAGCTGGTTTTGGGGGCGTGCCACCCGAGCACCCGTCGACCGGGGGGTCGGGTTTCTCCATCTGTGGAGCCGGTGTAGCCCCCAAGGCCGTCGTGGGGCCTCAAAGTTTATGGTGCTCAGATGATCCCTTTTCTCAACTCGGGGCTGTCATTCCCTCATTTGGATGGGCTACTACGACAATGGCCTTGGTGGCCAAGATTGTTGTGCCCATGCTACTAGCAGGTGAGTCCATGAGAACCCTAGGTTTATGGTCATTCCGTGCCTCGGTCATGTCGCCTAGTGGGTAGATCCTCGGCTTCCCGACTAAGCCACTCACGAGCCCGTGTATCGGTGCTCGGGGGCTTGCTGCCTCCCTCATTGGGTCACCACGAGCGGCTCAAGGTCGGTAATTGGACATCATTCGAAGGTCAACTAGTTTTGCTTCTGAGCGCCCAGCTGAGGCCTCTGGTGACTGACCTAGAATGTCTCTCACTCCTTTAGATGCTTTGGCCAGCCTTAAAGCCTAGGGGGCTAGCCTTAGAACCCTTGGCAATGCCCCTTCTAGAGGGCCCCATGCCATCGTGCGAATGAAAGACACGATCCAATGAAGGATTGGGAAACAGGGAGATAGCTACAAATGAAAGAAGTTGATATAAGAGAAGGAAAGAGGACATAGCTGGTAACGCAACAGTCGGAGCTGTTCCATTAGTGCTTTTGCTGATCTTTCGCCTAGTCCTCCTATTCTGTTCATCCCATCCTTGCCTCGCTCGGGGGCCTTCTAGTGCAGTTCTCCTTCAAAGAGGGCAACAGGTGGTTAGCTTAGTCAATCCTTTGGCTCAGCCGAGCCACTATAGAAGCTGCTTGGCATAGAGGAGACAACATCAAAGATAAGCGAAATAAGAAGGTCAGGAGGATGGGACTTATCTTAGTTTTGTTGTTGGAGGGATAAGCTGGCAAAGGAGGTCGGTAGGCGGGTACTAGCTCGGGAGACAACGCTTCTGGGTGGATGGATCAGCGGTGGCCTTCCCACATGGGGAAATGTTAGAACTCACCTCAATCGGTTCAACCCCTTCTAGAGGGCCGAGCGCCTAGATGGAGGGGCTGGCCAAGCCATCGCTGCCACTAGGAACCTTGGCCGCCTCGTTGATGCTCGGTTGGTCGAGCACCACCGCTGCCTTGGTTGCTTGCTTCACCGTTGCCCTTCCTGTGTCGTGGCTAGGGCCGTCGGGAGCACAGGGGGCGATCAGTGCGACCACTTGGGCGACGCAGTCTTGGTCGCAGTAGTAGGCTTGTTTGAAGCTGCCCTTGCCGGTGATGACCCCCCTTAGGGCCAGGCATCTTTAGCTTCAGATAGGTGTAATTGGGGACAGCCATGAACTTGGTGAAGCATGGCCAGCCCTGGAGGGCATGGTAGATGCTAGGGAAGTCGACCACCTTAAAGGTGAGCTGCTCCTTGTGGAAGTTGTCCGGTTGGCCAAAGGTGACGCTAAGCCAGATGCACCCGAGGGGCACCACTTCCTTCCCTAGGTCGATTTCATAGAATGGTGCCTTACTAGGGCATAGGCTGCTCCACGAGATGCCCATCCTATCCAGGGTGTTGGCATAGAGTATGTTGAGGCCGCTGCCCCTGTCCATTAGCACCTTGGTGAGACACGTTGTGCCCACGATTGAGCTGACCATGAGCAATGTTGGTATTTCTTAACATCACTACTAAGTACGGGGTTTGAATCCATCCTCAGCAATGGCGCCAGAAATACCTTGTTGGTACTTCTTAGCAACATAACTAATGTGTAGCCATGCTACTAAGAAATATCCTTGATATTTCCTTAACAATTTTAGATATTTATCTGCAAGTGCACGGAGCTATCATTGTAGCAGTTCACCTGGAAGTATTCAGGGTATCGTTATTTATATTTTCCCAAAGAAAGGCATTTGATTAAGAGTTTAGTATGGATATGAACTTGAATAATAATGCTTGCAAGTACACCAATGCTTATAATAGGGGTAAGAATAGTAATTCCAAGATAGTGGACACACACTTGGCATTCCTCAAAGGATAAAATAGAAAAGAAAGGATAAAAGAATAATCCTAAGTCAAGTAGGCATTGATCTAGTGTAGTCATACAAAGATTAGTTGATAATAATACAAATTACATAATTAGTTCTAGGGCTAAGTGTGAAGTTGGTTAGGAGGCCACCGAGTACTGGTCTGCCAGCAACCTCAAGTGACAATTTAGACTCCTACACCCAAAACAAACGTGGGGGATTACAAAGGACGGACATGGCTATCAGCACCTGCCACCTACCCCTCAACCAGAGAGAAGGACAATGCATTGACCTATCTCTCCATACCCAAGCACCACGCTTGCGTATACAGAAACTACCCAAATCCCCTCGAGTCCCCAACCCTATGGATCGATAGGTAAAGAACTTGGGCACACCTAATGGCACGATGAACCGCCACCTCAACTTAGCTCTTATTCCGATTATATAAGTTATATGATTGTTTAAGCATAAAGTTAAGTGTGCTACTCTCATGACACATAAACTCTACACTAGTTCATATATCAAGATCATAACACAATAACTATACTCTAGTTCATAAGTATGACTATAATAAAGTGAAGACATGACTTTGGAAGAACCCATATTGATATTCATACCAAGACTCTCTTCTTCCAAGGAGCCAAGCCCTCTAAGGTGGCTTTGCCTTGCTCTAATACAACTAAAAGGTAAAACTAAAGAGAGTAGAGAGTGAGGTGTTGCTCAATATGGTGTGTGTTTAGAGAGGGGGGGTACCCCTCTACTTATACAGGAGCATAGGTGGTGCTACGAGCTATAATTCGCGCGAGGACCGGCTCCCACCACCTTAGCATGGCTCCATGCCACTGCCACAGCAAGGAGGGGCTGAGCAGCGCTGGCAAGGGGTCGGGCGCCCCTAGGGGTCAGCTACCCCTTGACCGTGGCCTCTCGCCACTGTCTTTGCCTGGCAGGCTGTGGGTTGGACCAGGATTGCTTCCCCATGGGGTTTTCCCCCATTTGAATTGATTTGATGGGCGTCGCCCTTGTTCCTTTGCGCAAATCAGTGTCGGAAAGCACCTTTTGGTGAATTGTTCCATGTATTTGTGTTTGTGACCTGCAAAATAATGTTCTCCAAATACATGTGGAACTTGATTAATAGTAAATGCATATGTGATTAAGATTGCTAATTTCTCCCCTTTTATGACTTATTTGGTGGTCAGATTTGATCGATAGAGACCGCCAACAAGTGGGTAGCATCCCGGGTGAGGTACACGATCGGGGTCATCCCCCTAGTCGAAGGTGATGGCCATCTGGGACCATCAAAGCCGCGTTGGAGCAGCGAGGGTGTGGACAGTGTTCACCTCCTACTCAGTGATGCGGCACTACCGGTAGGATTCATATGCCTTGGAGCCCCCGAAGATTAAGAGGCAGTGATCGGTGTTGCGGGGTCAAAACCACGGCAAGCATTATTGTTTGAGTCGGTGTCAGAGTACGGGTCTCCGGTGGCTCGGATGGACTCAGGAACATAAGAATCACACAGAGAAGACGCAATGGTTTATCTTAGTGTGGGCCAATTTGGTCCCTATATCCAGCAGCTGATGATCCTTATACTCAAGAGCACCCACAATCAGGGGGTTACAACAGAGTGTAGAGAGAGATTCTATAGGGGGTTAGCTTGGTGCTAATCCTAAGGTTGCCTCGCCACTGGTGGAGCCTTCCCCCTCGTCATAGAGGAGGAAGACGACAGGATGCGGAGGAGGAGCTCTTGGTGCCCCTCTCTGGGTTGCCTTGCTCGCTATGTGGAGCAAAGGGGGATAGAATGGAATGGAGTGTCTAGTGATCGATCTTGGATCCTCTCCCCTCGTAAGTCTGACCTTATCCCTTATATAACGAGATAGGTTGTGTACATGGTGGTTTAGGGGAACTAGTTAATGGTCTACGTGTGCCAGAGTCTAGGAGGGTCTTGCAGCGGTGCGCCGTTGATCATGGAGGTGCCTTCATGCCGAAAAATCCTTAGGCGTTGTCTGGCTACTCTATTCTAACACTCTATGTGTTAGGCTATGTCGACTTGGACCGATCTCCTCCAGGTGGACCTTATGGAGTCTTCTTGCTGGCGAAAGAGGTCGGCTCCAGGGGCTAATGTGCGGACCCAAAGCCCCTGAGCCCCTAGAAGGCCAAGAGAAAGCTTTGTCTTCTTGTGTCACGCCCCGAACATGACCCTATCGGGGGAGCAGCTAGCAGGGCCGTTCCTAGGGAGTGGCGTCAGGGAGCCCCCAAACAACAGTAGCCCGGAGCTTGTCTTCTTGTGCCTGGGCCTTAGCTAGCGTCGCTAGCTGGGCAGGAGCCAAGGGCCAGCCCTGGATGCGCTGTAAATTGGGTGCCTAGGGCTCAGGAGAGCCCCCGAGCCCCAAGCGATGGTTGTGGCCAAGTCAAGCTTGGACGGGTCTTTTTGCTAGAGGGTGCGCGCGAGCGTGCCTGATGCGCATAGCCCCTGAGTCCCCGGGCAATCCTGAAGGGGTCAGTCAAGGGTCTTCTTCGGTCGAGAACCATTAGACCTGAGGCTTAACATACCCATATGTTAGGATCTCATTAGGATCCCCTAAGCCCTTCATGGCCTCACCTAGCATGATGGCAATGAAGGGCTGAATTCGATCTTATGGTGACCAAACCCTCCTTGGCAGGGACAACCTCTGCTGACAAGAGTGCCATGCCCTGCTTGGGGCCTTCTTTTTCATTATGATGGGTGTTACCTGGTTGTTGGGGCTGAGCGGAGATGGTGTCGATCCCTTTGTGAGTCTATGTTGTATGGGTCTTCAACTAGAGCGAGGGCTCGGCGAACTCGTCTAGGAGTTGCTAACTTTAGGCCTGGGGGCGCCCTCCTTTTTGATCAGAGCCTACCGTGGGCCGGGTGATCAAGAGCGCTGGGCTCCAGCTCGGGGCCTTCTGATCATCCAAAGCACCATGCCCTTCTGAGGGCTGTGGTAGTAGGCCTCGATCCTCTTGAGATGGCCTTCTAGGGCCTACCTCCTATGACCATAGATCGAGGAGTGGGGAGCACACTGAGCCTTAGATGGGGGCCCTCGTTAGGCCCACTACTCAGCGGCTCTCGACCCAACTCCGAGGAGTTGGTTGGTTTTGGGGGGATGCGCCACCTGAGCGCTCGTCGATCGAGGGGTCGGGCTGCTCCATCTGGGGAGCAAACGCAACCCCCTGAGGCCACTGTGGGCGCCCTTGCCAGTGGAAGAGGTAGCTTCTAGGCATGTCCTATCCACTGACACCTTATGTAGGTGGTTGATGGTGTCTAGGCCGTCGTGCCTGGTCAAGGAGTTATGGTGTGCACCCCTGCGCCGTGCTATCTCATCTGGGAGATGGGATGTTAGAACCACGTGGAGCAGATCTGGTGGAGTTGGAGCCGCTGCGCTTGGTGCGGGCTAATCTGGGCCATCGATGGTAGCCTATGGGCCCGAGGGGTGCCAGATCCCCCCAAGTCCCACGAGGATGCGTGCACGGAGTGAGTGGCGCGTGTGGTGGAAATTGGAGTGGGGACTTGACTCATTGTTAGTGGTTCCTAGACTCCACCTTTACTATGGCCATCATCACGCAACTGCCCGAAGACGTGCTGCAGGGATTGAAGGGGAACCTAGTTGGTTCCCTAGGGCTGCTTCTAGCCGCTGATGTTCGATTGGAGGGACAAGAGCCACTCATGGCACATCATCTAGGCTATAAAGGGGGAGCCCCCAGGGGATACAGTGCCCTCAATCCCTTTCTTCGGCCCATTCTCTTCTTCTTCTTCAGATCTATCTTCTCAGCGACGATAGCGGTAGCGATGAAGTGCGATGCTTCCCTCTAGGTGAGCTTGGTCTTGTTCGTTGGGTGGCTGCTTCTTCGTGGGTGGAAGGACTCCAACGAAAGAGGGGCGACGGTGCGACGCTAGAGGCATCTGTCGCATTCCCCTCCCCTAGAGGGTATAAGAACTCTAGTGATGTCGTTGGGGTTCTTACGCCCTTTGATGGGGGAGGGGGTCATGATGCGTCGGTCGCTGACCCTCTAACCCGGCGATGGTGAAGGAGGGCTCGGCCCCGCTGATGGAGCGACGGTCGACATCGCCCGACTTTGGACCCCGGGGAGGAGTCCAAGGCTAGCCCACTAGGCTAGGCCTTGTGTGCCACAGGGCCCCAACCCAGAGGTCTAGCCTATCCTATGGCCTTTGCCACCGTATAGACTATGGCGGACTATGGTTTTTGCCACCGTATATTGTAATCGGGTTGTTCCCAATTAATTGAATGAAATTACTTTCGTTTGTAATTCCATTTGCTCTTGAGTCGTACTTAGAGACTTAGGCCCTTGTTGGAATAGGCTATTATGATGATGGCCTCGTTGGCCAAGATCGCCGCTCCCGTGCAGATAATGCGTAAGTCCATGAGAACCCTGGGTTTACGGTCGTTCCGTGCCCCGGTCATGTCCCCCTAGAAGGGAGATCCTTGGCTTCCCGACCGAGCCACTCGTATAGTTCCCAAGCCCATCTATCAGTGCTTGAGGGCTCGCTGCCTCCCTCGTTGGGTCACCACGAGCAGCTCTAAGTCAGAAATCGGACATTGTTTCTCCAAACGATCGGAACGCGTCTGGGCACCCTGCTACAGACGCATGGGCTCGTCTCCCAAACATCCCTCACACTTTTAGTTGCTTTGAGCGGCCTTTGAAGCCTAGTGGGCCAGCCTTAAAACCCTTGGTGATAACCCTTTTAGGGGCGGCCTGGACCGTCGTGCGGTGGGGTGGCATGATTCGTTGAAGGATCAGGAGATAGGTAGATAGCTACAAAGAAAACAGAATGGACACAAGAGAAGAGAAATATGACATAGCTGGTAACGCGGCGGTCGATGCTGTTCCATTAGCACCTTGCTGATCCCTTGCCCGGTTCTCCTACCCCATCTGTCCCGTCCTCACCTTGCTCGGGGGCCTTCTACAGTGGTCCTTCTTCTGAAAGGTCAACAGGTGGTTAGCTCGGTCGATCCTTAGGTGCAGTCGAGCTACTACTAGGGTGGCTCGGGTTATGGGAGACAGCTATAGAAATAAGCAAAGCAAGAGGGTCAGGAAGATGTGACTTATCTTAGTTTTTGTTGTTGGAGAGGTAGGTCGGTGAAGGAGGTCAGTAGGCGGGCCATGGCTCAGAAGATGACACCTCTGGGTGGATAGCTCGGCGATGGCCTTCCCTCATGGGGAAAGGTCGAAACTCACCTCGATCGAGTCAACTACTTCTGGGGGTTGAGCGCCTAGATGGTGGGGCCAGCCGAGCCACCGCTATGCTAGGAGTGTTGGCCGCCTCGCCGATGCTCGGTCGATCGAGCACCGCTGCTGCCTTGATTGCTTCCTCCACTGGTACCCTTTCTACGTCATGGCGTGGGCCATCGAGACCACAGGGGGCGATGAGTGCAGCCGGCTGGGTGACGTGGTCTTGCTCGTAGTAGTAGGCTTGCTCGAAGTTGCCCTCGACGGTGATTACCCCCTTCGGGCTAGGCATCTTGAGCTTCAGGTAGGTGTAATTGGGGATGGCCATGAACTTGGCAAAGCACGGTCGATCGAGGAGGTCGTGGTAGACGCCGGGGAAGTTGACCACCTCGAAGGTGAGTGGCTCCTTGCGGAAGTTGTCCGACTAGTCAAAGGTGACATTGAACCAGATGTGCTCAAGGGGCATGGCTTCCTTTCCTAGCATGATCTCGTAGAATGGCGCCTTGCTGGGGCATATGCTATTTTGAGGGAGGCCCATCTTGTCGAGGGTGCAGGTGTAGAGTATGTTGAGGCCGCTGCCCCCGTCCATCAGCACCTTGTGAGGCATACGGTGCCCACGATCAGGCTGACCATGAGCGGGTAGCGCCCCTGATGAGGGATGCGATCGAGGTGATCTTCTTGGTCAAAGGTGATGGCCATCTAGGACCATCGGAGCCACGTTGGGGCAGCGAGAGTGTGAATAGTGTTCACCTCTTGCTCGGTGATGCGGTGCTGCTGGCGGAACTCATACGCCTAGGAGCCCCTGAAGATCATAGGGCAACACTCGGCCTCTGGGAACTCATTGTCTTCTTCTTGAGCGTCGCTCATTGGGTTATCGGCCTTTGGGGTAGGCTTCTGGGCCTTTCCCTATTGGCCGAGGGTGCTATGGATGTAGCCCTTCATGGTAGCGCAGTCCTTGAGGAGATGCTTCTCTTGCCCCCCATGGAAGGGGCAGGGGGCCTCGAGCGCCTTCTCAAAGTGCTCTGGGCATACGCCACACCCATGGGGCTGAGGTCTAGCGGCACGGTCGGTCGCGGCCACCATCTCCTCCCCGTGACGCTTCTGGTTCTTGCTCCACTTATCATGACATCATTGGGATGAGGTAGGATCATCGCCGTTGTCGCCACCACTAAGGTGGTTGGCAGCCTTGGCTTTCCCACTGAAGTTGGCCTGGACCGCTTCCTCACCGGTGGCATACTGGGTGGCGACATCCAGGAGCTCCCACATTGTGCATGGGGTCTCGTGGCCAAGCATGTGGACAAGTGCCTCACTAGTCGTGCCATAGATGAAGGCATTGATCACATTGGCATTGATGATGTTGGGGAGCTCATTGTGCTTCTTGGAGAAGCACTTAATGTACTCCCGGAGGGTCTCGTCAGCCCTCTGCCTACAGTTGTGGAGGTCCCAAGAGTTCTCTGGGTGGGTGTAGGTACCCTAGAAGTGGTAGATGAAGATAGAGCAGAGATCGCCCCAACAGCAGATGCTACCGGGCTCGAGCTGCTTGAGCCAAGCTCTAGTCGAGCTTGATAGGAGTAGGGGAAGGTACTAGAAGGCAAAGTCATCGTCTGACCCCCCGGCCTTCATGGCTAGGCGATAGTCCTCTAGCCAAAAGTCTGGGCTGGTCTCACCGGCGTACTTAGAGATGTGCGTCGGCGATCGAAATTGCCTAGAGTAGGGAGCCTCCCAGATCGCTGCCCTGAACGTAGGGGACCAAAGTGATCTAGGGCAGCGCATCCACCTTGGCGCTCAGCGGTATGAGACTGCGCCTGAGTGTGGCGTCTGGCCTCGATGGTGTCATGGACGTCGTGGTCGTCGCTGATTCAATGGCGCGTAGAGGGGCACCAAGGAGAATGGCCGTGCCTTCGCTCCTATCGAGGCTTGGGGTCCTATGTCCATGGCCGGTCAAAGCTATTGTCGGAGTTGTCGCCGCTGCTTCCTCCTGTTAGTGGGGCATGAGCATCAGAGCAGTCCTTGTTGGTGGTGGTCGTCTTCTAGGATGGTCGGGAGAGTGCAGCGTGGCGCCGGGGGGCTACTCTTGGCCTGCTACTCGAGGGTGACGTGGAGGAGCCGCTTTGCCTCGTTCAGCCACTCATTGGTCTTTAGGTCTGGCATGTTGGAGATGTCTTCTAGGCGGCAGGCAGCAGCCGCCATGTTGTACGCCATGTGGGGGAAGTGGAGGCCGCTGGGAGCCCCTGTGCGAGCATCGTCGTCGTCGTCGAGAGGGTACGCGGCTTGTTGCTGTGCATAGTCCTACCTTTGGTGCTTGAGCTCTACCTCGGTGGCCTCCATGTCCACCTGCCAAGCTTGCAAGCGGTCCACCTTCTCCTAAAGGTAGGCCACGTGGCTGCAGGGACTCTGGTCCGGCGGTGTGAGCCCGGGTGCCTCCATGGCAGGATCATCACCGTCGATGTGGTAGTACATGCGCGATGGGGCGTTGTAGTCGATGTCATCAAAGTAGTACTCTGGGCAGTTCTTGAGAGGATCTCAAGGAAGGTGCGGAGCGAGAGGACGTCGGTCCCTGCTGCGCCAGAGAGGATGACACTCTGTGGCGCCTCGCGACTGATTAGGTGCTCTAGCTCCAGTTGAAAGGATGTTGTCACGTTTTGTATCCCGAAAGGCAGGTCTGAGAGGTAGTATCGAAGTGGTCAGGTGGCGGGAGTGCCTCACCAGTGGCGATCTAGTGGTGAACATTGGCCAGCATGTAGAACATCTAGCGACGGTCTGACATGGTGGGGTTTAGGTCCAGACCACGCCAGATCTGGTGGACCAGAACCTCGAGATCTGCTCCTAGAAGTCCTGGCGGAGGGGGCGACGCCGGGGGCTCATTGCCTGTCGGCGCGGCCTCATGGAGTGGACAAAGCTCACCGTAGTAGTCGGCGACGTAGGTCAGGCTCCCAAAGTTGAGGACCTGGCCCGGAGCGAAGGCGCCGGCCATGATGGAGAACTCGTCGGGGAAGCAGACACCGCCATCTAGGGTGGTGCCCCTTGCTTCGGCAACGAGGCGGATGGCTCTAGCCACCATAGAGACAAAATCACACTTGACGCTGCCCCCTACCTGGCACGCTAGCTATCGTGGGGTTGAAACCATGGCAAGCATTGTTGTTCGAGTCAGTGTCAGAGTATGGGTCTCCGGTGGCTCGGGTGGACTTAGGCACACAAGAATCACGCAGAGAAGACGCAACGGTTTATCCTGGTTCGGGCCAATTCGGTCCCTACGTCCAGCAGTTGATGATTCTTATACTCAAGAGCACCCAAAATCAGGGGGTTACAACAGAGTGTAGAGAGAGATTTGGTAGGAGGTTAGGTCGGTGCTAATTCTAAGGTTGCCTCACCACTGGTGGAGCCTTCCCCCTCGTCAGAGAGGAGGAAGACGACAGGATGTGGAGGAGGAGCTCTCGGTGTCCCTCTTCGGGTTGCCTTGCTCACTGGGCGGAGCGGAGGCAGTTAGAATGGAATGGAGTGTCTGGTGATCGATCTGGGATCCTCTCCCCTCCTAGGTTTGACCTTATCCCTTATATAACGAGATAGGTCGGGTACATGGCGGTTTTGGAGAACTAGTCTACGATCTATGTGCGCCGGAGTCTAGGAGGGTCTTCCAGCGGTGGGCCATGGACCATGGAGGTGCCTTGGTGCTAAAGAAGCCTTGGGCATTGTCCGACTGTTCTGTTTTGACACTCTCCATGTCAGGCTATGACGGCTTGGACTGGCCTCCCCCAGGTGGACCTTCTGGAGTCTTCTTGGTGGCAAAGGAGGTTGGCTCCAGGGGCTAACGTGTGGGCCCAAAGCCCCCGAGCCCCTGGAAGGCCAAGGGAAAGCTTTGTCTTCTTGTGTCACGCCCCGGGCATGACCTTATTAGGGGAGCAGTTGGCAGGGCCACGCCTAGGGAGTGGCGCCAGGGAGCCCCCGAGCATTGGTAGCCCAGATCTTGTCTTCTTATGCTCGGGCCTTGGCTGGCGTCGCTAGCCGGGCCTAGATGCACCGTAGATCGAGTGCCTGGGGCTCGGGCGAGCCCTTGAGCCCCAAGCGACGGTCGTGGCCAAGTCAGGCTTGGTCATGCCTCTTTGCTAGAGGATGCACATGAGCGTGCCGATGGGCATAGCCCCCGAGTGATCCTGAAGGGGTTGGTTGGGGTCTTCTTTGGTCGAGAACCATCGGACCTGAGGCTTAACATACCCATATGTTAGGATCTTGTCAATCGGCCTCGGGGAACTCGGCGTCATCCTCCGGGGCAGCATCCACTGGCTCGCCGGCCTTTTGGGCTGGCTTCTATGCCTTGCCCTGCTGGCCGAGCATGCCATGGATGTAGCCCTTGATGGTGCGCAGTCCTTGAGGAGGTGCTTTGTTGACCCCCATAGAATGGGCAAGGGGCTTCGAGTGCCTTCTCAAAGTGCTCGGGGCGCTCGGCACGCCCGTGGGGCTGAGGACTGGCGGCACAGTCAGCCACGGCCACCATCTCCTTCCCACGACGCTTCTGGTCCTTATTCCTCTTGTCGCGGCAACGCTAGGACGAAGCAGGGTCGTCGGTGCCATCCCCACCGCTAAGGTGGCAGGCGGCCTTGGCCGTGCCGCTGAAGTTGGCCTGGACGGCCTCCTTGCCGATGGTGTATTGGGTGGCAACATCCAGGATCTCCCACATCATGCGCAAGGTCTCGTGGTTGAGCGTGTGGATGAGCGCTTCGCAGGTCATGCCGTAGATGAAGGCATTGATCACATCAGCGTTGGTGATGTTGGGGAGCTCATTGTGCCACTTGGAGAAGCTCTGGATGTACTCCTGGAGGGTCTCGTCGGCCCTCTACCTACAGTTGCGGAGGTCCCATGAGTTCCTAGGCCGAGTGTACGTACCCTTGAGCCAATGGTCCGGGTTTGTCTTGCCATCGTACTTAGAGATGTGTGTCGGCAACCGAAATCAACTAGGGTAGGGGGCCACCCAGATCGCCACCCCAAACGCCTGGGGGCTAAAGTGATACGGGGCGCTGCCCCCTGCCTCTCGCTCTGGAGTGTGGACTGCGCCTGGCCTCGATGGTGTCATAGACATCATAGCCGGCGTCGACCCAGTGATACGTGGGGGGCTACCATGGGGAAAGCTCGCGCCTTCGCTCCTGACGGGGCTTGGCACCCCTAGTCCGCGGACGGCCGGAGCTACTACCGGAGGAGTCACCGCTGCTTCCGCCCATTGGTAGGGCGTGCACGTTAGAGCGATACCCATTGGTGATAGCCGTCGGCTGGGATGGTCTGGTGCGATGCCGGGAAGCAGAGCTCTCGACCTGCTGCTCGAGGGGCGACGTGGAGAAGTCGCCTCGCCTCGTGCAGCCTCTCGTTAGTCTTCGGGTCCGGTGTGTCGGAGATGTCCTCCAGCCGGTAAGCGGTGGACGCCATGTTGTAGCCCACTCGGGGGAAGCGCAGGGTGCTAGGAGCCCCGTGTGGGCATCGTCGTCGTTGCCGCGCAAAGTCCTGCCTTTGGCACTCAAGCTCTGCCTCGGCGGCCTTTAGGTCCACTTGCAGAGCCTGGAGGCGAGCGTCTTTCTCTCAAAGGTAGTTCACGCGGCTGTGGGGACTCTGGTCCAGTGGTGTGAGCTCATGCGCCTCCTCGACGGGAATCTTGCCATCGATGTGGTAGCACATGCACGCCGGGGCGTAGCAGTAGATGTCGTCGGAGTCGTACTCCGGATCATTCCCCAAGAGGATCTCAGGGAAGGTGCATAGCGAGGAGATGTCGGCCCCCATGACGCCAGAGAGGATGGCGCTCCATGGCGCCTCACGGCTGACGAGGTGCTCCAGCTCCAACTGGAAGGATATGTTTAATAGATGCCACATCAAGGCAAAGTTTGGTGGCCAGATACTTACAACTGTGGGTATCGATCCAAATGAATGCATCTTCACAATTGCAATTGGTATCGTTGAGGTGGAATCCCTAGAGACAAGGAAGTAGTTCCTGCAAACTCCGAAAAATGACCTTGTCATTGAAGTGGAATGGAATAGAGAGGGAAGACTTGGGATTCACCGTAAAATTTACCTAGCCACCAGTGCACACATGATCCTCACATGCTCTCTCTTCCACGCTGTACGTTGACAATGCCTGCCACGTCGTATCTAATCGCTTGGCGAAGGGGTATGAACTTACAGTGAACTAAGAACGTTTATGTACCCAAAAATATACTACACCCCCAAAGTTAATGGATCTGGTGTTTTTTACTTTTTTCTACCCTTTTGTTTTGTTATGGGATGGTAATATAGTTTTGTTTTACTTGACACTACTATGCTTTATTTTACCGCCACATGGTTTTGGTTGTTAAGGTACTCTACTAACTTTTTCTAAGAAAAGTAAAATTCTCTATGCCATTTCTCCTCTCACAAAAGAGCCCTTTTACTAATTTATTTAAATTTAAAAGAACTTCTAATTTGCCGAACAAGAACAAAATATGCTGAATGTTCTAGAAACCCCTTACCCCGTCTGTCTCCAAATCCCTCCCTCCCTCTCACTCCTGCAGTCCGGGTGTATAAAACCGCGTAACCTCATCTCTAAAACCCCGCCTCCAAATCCTCCGCCTCGTCCGTCGTTCCCCGCACCTTATCCTCTCGACTTTACAGCACCTGCTCTCAGCTTCTCCCTATCTCAATGGCATCCGCGAATGCCATCTCCACCGCCTCCCTCATCTCGCCCCTCTCGCAGGTCAGCTCCTCTCCGTCGTCCAGCTTTCTAGCTTTTCCGCTCTGCGATTTCCTGGACAACTGTTTTTTGGTTCCTCCATTGCGGTTCCTCGGCCGGCGAAGACCATCCCAATTGCGGTCTCTCGCCCAATTTGGGGCCTTTCTTGTTCGTTGAATTGTGGTTTCCTGATTAATTATGTGCTTCCTGTCTTTCCAATATGTAATATTATTTCTTGTTGGTGGCAAGCAGGGCAGGGCGACGAGGGCCAGGTATGGCCGGTCACAGCGGTTCGTGGTGCGTGCGGAAGCCAAAGACATCGCCTTTGACCAAAAATCCAGGGCAGCGTTGCAGGCCGGCGTCGAGAAGCTCGCAAACGCCGTCGGTGTCACCCTCGGGCCACGAGGTAGTCAACGCCTACCGCCTTGCTGCTACAGCCCATGCTGTCTGTTCGATGCTCAGCTGTGTTTCGTCACGGCTGCTCATAAAGAATCAATTGCATTTCCTCTCTAGTTTCTAGAATTACAACTGGCACTAACTCGTCCCAGGTCTGTCCCCGAGAAATTGGAAGCCACTGATTTGGCGCAACTTAACTAACTGATGCAACTACTATTGTAGTACAGTAGGTCTAGATAAACTTGATTGGTGCATTGATTGCTAAAAGACATTGTTTCAAGAATTCCAGGAACATATTGTGCTGTAGAATAGAGACAAAAGATGGTTCTCTTCGTTTTCATTCACAGTGCACGTACAAACACAGTTCTCCAATCAAGAGCTCCTCTCTGAAATTGAATTAGCTCTTCCATTCTTCTTATTTTACATTTTTAATAATTTCGTAAATCTGATCTGTATTTCCAGTTTTCCTAAAATCTTCCGTTTCCAAAAAAAAAAAAGTTTCCAAAGACATGTCTGAAAAGCAAAACACCATTAATCATCAATATAATGTTTTCACAGGGAGGAATGTGGTGCTTGATGAGTATGGCAGCCCCAAAGTTGTGAATGATGGAGTCACTATTGCCCGGGCTATTGAGCTGTATGATCCAATGGAAAATGCTGGTGCAGCATTGATTCGTGAGGTGCTTTCCTTTTCTTTCTTTCGTTTAATGAACATGTGGTGTCATCATGTTATTTGAGGATTCTGAATAACAAAGTCGTGTTCTCCACTTCTCTGTTGTTAAAGGTTGCTAGCAAGACCAATGATTCTGCTGGTGATGGCACTACAACTGCTTCCGTCCTTGCTCGTGAAATCATCAAGCTTGGCCTTCTAAGTGTAACGTCTGGTGCAAATCCTGTGTCACTTAAGAAGGGAATAGACAAAACAGTGCAGGGTCTAATTCAGGAGCTTGAGAATAAGGCTAGACCAGTCAAGGGTGGTGGTGATATCAAAGGTGATTCTTTTATTTTCATGTTAGACTGTTCATCATTTATTTATTTTCACTTCGCAATGTAAATTTGTAACAAAATGTGTATTCAAAACATAATTAATGTCTAATTTGGAGCTGTTCTGTTTTACAGCCGTTGCATCTATCTCTGCTGGCAATGATGAATTTATCGGATCCATGATTGCTGAAGCAATTGACAAAGTGGGGCCTGATGGTGTTCTATCAATTGAATCCTCCTCTTCTTTTGAGACTACCGTTGAAGTTGAAGAAGGAATGGAGGTTTGTAGGGAACTCAGCTTGTACAGTTCTTGCATCTATATGTATGAAGTAGAAGCTTCTGATTTATAACATCAAAATGGCAATGCATATTTACATATACTATCACATGTTCTCAAGTTTTCTTGAATATTGCAGATTGACCGCGGTTATATTTCCCCACAATTTGTGACAAACCTCGAGAAATCTATTGTGGAGTTTGAGAATGCTAAGGTTCTTATTACTGATCAGAAGATCACAAGCATAAAGGAAATTCTTCCGATTTTGGAGAAGACCACACAGCTGAGAGCCCCTTTGTTCATTATTGCTGAGGACATTACTGGTGAAGCTTTGGCGACTCTTGTTGTTAACAAGCTTCGAGGAATTCTCAATGTTGCAGCGATTAAGGCTCCAAGCTTTGGTGAGCGGCGGAAGGCTGTACTTCAGGACATTGCCATTGTCACAGGTTTGTCTTGCAACCGACCATAATATTACATATTGTCATCATTCTCTAATGCAGTTGCATTTATTTTGGCTGATAAAAGTATTGTAGTATGATTTCTGCAATATATTTATGCATTAAAAGTATACATATCGTGCTTCATTCTCTGAGTAATGCTGTAACAAATAAAAATAAAGATATTATTTTATTTTTCTATATAATTTGTACAAGGGCCTTGCCTTTTTCTCAATACATCCAATAGATCTTTAGTTTCATCAGCTTGCTATAGCTTCTTCCTAATATTGAACAAAACTGGGTGAGAATGCTAAATGACCACACCGTCAGAGGGCTATGTTAGTTGTGTGGATGCCAATTGAGATTGCATGGTTTCATGGATCACATTCTTCATCATGAATGTCAAACTTCGTACAAGCATCTGATGCGAAAACATGATAGAATTAGAAGTTAAGCTCACCATCTCTCAGTGTTAGAATTACATATAGTCAATTATTCATTGTCATGCTAGCAAATTGTTAAAATTTGTTACTTAGCTCCATTACTCCACTTGAAGCCCTGAACCCTAAATATTGAAGATTTCAATAGAAGTGACAGCCTGCAAGAGAAACAATGGTTCATTGTGTGTACTTGCATCAATCATGATGTTTCAGATTACTGAACATTATTTCAACTCCTGGCAAGTGAATGCTGGAATACCTAAATGGTATCCTCAAAGTTGGTTCAGATTATTTGTTTATGCTAGACGTTTTGGT
The DNA here is from genome assembly GCF_019320115.1 of Miscanthus floridulus. NCBI lineage: Eukaryota > Viridiplantae > Streptophyta > Magnoliopsida > Poales > Poaceae > Miscanthus > Miscanthus floridulus. The sequence continues at coordinate 59,750,740 of NC_089595.1, forward strand.
TATCAAGGCCCTTTGTTTTAAAATTTGATAATAATTGGCCATTTATTTCTCAGTTTCATTTCGCTTATATCATGTAATTTCACTTTCAGGTGCTGAGTTCCTAGCAAAAGATCTTGGTTTGTTGGTTGAAAATGCTACAGAGGAACAACTTGGTACAGCAAGGAAAGTCACGATACATCAGACTACAACAACCCTCATAGCAGATGCAGCCACTAAAGATGAGATCCAAGCGAGGGTTGCACAGCTAAAGAAGGAGCTTGCTGAGACTGATTCAGTTTATGATACTGAGAAATTGGCTGAGAGAATTGCTAAGCTTGCTGGTGGTGTTGCTGTTATCAAGGTTGGAGCTGCAACTGAGACTGAGCTTGAGGACCGCCAGCTAAGAATTGAGGATGCAAAAAATGCCACTTTTGCAGCTATAGAGGAGGGCATTGTTCCTGGAGGTGGAACGGCATACGTGCACCTATCTACCATTGTCCCTTCGATCAAAGAAAAAATTGAGGACCCTGATGAGCGCCTTGGTGCTGATATTATTCAAAAGGTAACTTGGCTAGCATATTTATAAACTGATCAGTGCCTATGCAGTTAGATGGTATGAATTGTATTTGCCAGAGGTCCAATCTCATTAATATGTTTATGTGTGCTGGTAAAATGTGACTAGGTCCTATCATCTAGGATGTGCGTTGCTATGTTTGTGAGTAGATATATACCATCATAGTGTGTGTTGCTGGCATTGGAATTTATTTAGATAATTCAGACTAGTTCTTGTCGCAGCAGACACATATACTGGATCCTGTAGAGCTATAAATCATATTTTTACCCTATCTTATCTACTTGTGCAGGCATTGGTAGCACCTGCTTCATTGATCGCACACAATGCTGGAGTAGAGGGCGAAGTGGTTGTTGAGAAGATCAAGGACAGTGTGTGGGAGGTGGGCTACAATGCAATGACAGACAAGTACGAGAACCTGATTGAGGCCGGTGTGATCGACCCTGCTAAGGTGACTAGGTGTGCACTCCAGAATGCGGCCTCAGTAGCTGGAATGGTCCTAACCACACAGGCAATTGTTGTTGAGAAGCCAAAGCCGAAGCCTCAAGCGGCAGAGGCAGCAGAGGGAAGCCTTGCCGTGTAAATTTTAACATTCTTGAGGCGGCTGTCTAGACGGTTGAGATCAGTTGAAAGGGTAGAACTTTGGTTTGAGAATTTTGGTTCAGGTCCACTGAAAGGTGTAGAGTAGGGTTGCCATTTTGCAGATGAAGAGTAATTTTACTCTGGTCTGAACTTGTCCAAATCAGAGAAATTTGCATCACCATTTTTCAAATACGTTCATGGCGATGATTGATTGTGCAGGTAGAGTATATTTTTAGTTCGTCAACTTTTATGTTTGTCTAACTTCAATCCAACTACAAAAACAAGTAAGTTTGACATCTCAACCATCAATACTGTTCCATTCTAACCTCTCAGCTTGGTTTTGGTGTTGCGCAATCTCCGTTGACTGCATATAGGATCATTTTACTTAAGATTGTGTCTATTGAATAGTCGAATGATTAGTGGCTTCAGTAAACCGATTTTCCAGCCATCAGAGCTGTTGACGCGCAGGTGTGCGGTGTGCCATTACCCGAACACCTTGCATGTAGCCTGTTGCGGCGAGTGACCGGCGCGCTTACAGCAGACCCAAAGTTCTGAGTGACACCAGATTCACATGCATTTACTTTATTTTATTTATTGAGTTGATATAGCAGAATTGTCTAATTTATAAGAGCTCAAGGTCTCAAGTACGTTATATGTAAATCTTATGGATTTATAGCAACTGCGTAAAATCATATAATTCCAGTAATCTATGGAGGCCCATGGAGGATATCAATATCATTACCGTTACATCTCAGAATGAGACAGAGGAAGTACAACAAATAATATTACATCAGGAACTTCTGTCCTCCCAATTTTGACAGTTTCCACTTCCTGCCCTCAATAGGAGCTTCTCAGGAATTCTAGTGGATTGAAAAAGTGCAGCTTTCAAAGGAGAACTTATCTTCCAAAATGAGTTTATAATTTCTGTCAACTTCACCTCCCAACGCAATGGTGAATCTTGGGTTTTCACTTCAATTTATGCTTCGTACACACCAGAAGGAAAAATAGAATTTTTAGAGTGGTTCCAGAACATCCACATGCCACAGAAAAAGTTTACTGGCTTGTTGTAGGTGATTTTATCTTGATTAGAAAACCAGAGGACAAAAAACAAAGAGGGAGCGATATCACTGAAATGTTTCTTTTTAATGAGGCTATAAGTAACTTAGGCATGGTAGAACTACCCCTCATTTGCAGACAGTACACACCAAGAAGCAAACCTCCCCCCTCCTTGAAAGGTTAGATTGATTTTTCACTTCACCAGCTGGACACTCAAGTACCCAAACACTTTGGTGAAGTCACTAGTCATGAAAATCTCTGATCACTGGCCCTGCATTATAGAAATCAAGACCAAAATTCCAAAGGGGAAGCTGTTTAGATTTGAGAATTTCTGGTTTGAGCATGAAAACTTCGAAGGCCGTGTCCAACAAGCTTGGTCAATGTCAGTAACCCAGCAAGACCCAGCAAGAAGAATCACAACAAAATTCATAAATCTCAGAAAATTCATCAAGTTGTGGCGGTCCAACGTTTACTCCCTGAACCAGGTAATACAGAAAGTCAAATCAGTCATTTACTTGTTGGAGACCCTAGGACTGCTAAGAGACCTCAGTCTACCTGAGTGGAATTTTGGAAAAACTCTGTGTGCAAGCTGTGTCTCCTTAAAATGCAAAAAAGATATTGGAAACAAAGAGAAAAGATTACATGGATTAAGGAAGGAGATGCTGGGACAAAAATCTTCCTTGCCCATGCCACAATGAGGCACATAAGAAACACAATCTCCTTATGCAACGATCAAGGCATGGCCTTACAAGACATGGACAAAAAGCATATATGATTTGGGAATCCTTAAAGTCAAGATTAGGCTCCTCAGAATCTGAAGACATGCTTTTTAACCTAAATGAGTTGCTAGTTCAGCACTTAGACCTCTCTAGACTGGAAGTAAACTTCACTAAGGAGGAAATTGATGGTATAATTGCAGAGCTACCCTCAGATAAGTCCCCTGGACCAGATGGTTTTAACAATGAGTTCATAAAAAGATGCTAGTCCTTCTTTGCTCAAGACTTCTATTACTTGTGTGAAGCTTTTTGTTCAGACAACATTTGCACAAGTATTAACAACTCATTTATTACCTTGATATCTAAGACTGAGGGTCCTTCAAGAATAAATGACTACATGCTCATCTCTCTTTTGAACTCTTCAATGAAGATCATCACCAAGATCCTGTGGCCAAAAGGCAAAGTCTACAAGGAGTCATAACGGCATTGTACACAAAAACCAATATAGCTTCATCAAGAAAAGAACAATACAAGATTGCCTGGCTTGGGCCCTAGAATACCTACATATCTGCCATAAATCTAAGAAAGAACAGGTAATCATCAAGTTGAACTTTGAGAAGGCATTTGACAAGATTGAGCATACTGCAATCATTCAAATTATGGTTAATCTGGGTTTTGGCCAAAACTAGATAAGTTGGATGAAGTCTATTCTCAGCTCTGGCACCTCTTCAGTCCTACTAAATGGTGTTCCAGGAGAAAACATTCACTGCAAAATTGGACTTAGGCAAGGTGACCCCCATTCTCCCCTTGATTTTGTGTTGGCAGCTGATATTCTCCAATCCATCATCAACAAAGTCTAAGGAAAGAGTAATCCTAAGCCTACCCTTGGATTTGCAACACTCTACTGATTATCCAATAGTCCAATACGTTGATGACACCTTGATCATCATGGAAGCCTCTGCCAGACAACTCATCACCCTAAAAGGCCTTCTTTAGTCTTTTGGAACCTCTACTGGACTAAAAGTTAATTACTCCAAATCGATGATGGTGCCAATTAATTTATCAAAATAAAAGTTTAACCACTTGGCAAAGAACCTTTAATTTGTAGAAAGGTAGTCTTCCCTTTACAAACTTGGGGCTTTCCCTTGGCCTGATAAAGCCCAAGGTAGTTGATTTCTCCCCTCTGGTAAACAAATGTAAGAGGAGACTCATATCTACATCAACTTTTCTCAATCAGGCAGGAAGATTGCAACTCACCTACTCTCTGATCAGTGCTATGCCAACTTTTGTATTGTGTGCCTTCAAGCTTCAAAACACAGTGCTTGATCAAATTGAAAAATGTAGGAAACAATGCCTATGACGAGGAGCTGATCTAAACTATAAAAAGCTAGCAAAGGCAGCCTGGCCCATGGTTTGTAGATCCAAGAATGAAGGAGGCTTGGGTGCTTTGAATTTGAGAACATAGAATGAAACTCTGCTACTGAAGTTCATTCATAAATTCCTTAATAGAGAGGACCTCCTATGTGTTAATCTGGTCTGGGGGAGACATTATCAAAATGGGAGCTGCCAAATAATTTGAATTGAGGCGCCTTCTGGTGGGGAGACATTACCAAGCTTTTAGACAAATACAAGGGCATGGCCAAAGTCAACATCCAAGATGGAAGAACCTGCTTGGTTTGGGAAGACATGTGGAATGGAATGATTCCAAAGCCCAACTTCCCTGAACTTTACTTATATTCTAAAAAGAAAAGCATCACCTTTGTAGAAGCAAAGTCGTCACCAAATCTACATAGCCTTTTATACTTGCCCTTAATCTATGGAAGCATTCTCCCAGCTCACGCAACTCAAAAACCTCCTTGATACTACCTAGGTATCTAAAGATTCTGACTCTTGGCTCTATATGTGGGGAACATGCAACTTCTCTTCAACAAAGGCATACATACATTTGAGTGGGTATTGTGTCATCCAACCTGCCTTCAGATGGCTCTAGAAAAGGTCTTGTCAAAACAAGCACCATGTTTCCTTTTGGCTTCTCCTAAAGGATAGGTTAAGCACTAGAGGGATTCTAAAAGCGGAGAAATATGGAACTTGAAAGTTACACTTGTGTCCTCTGCAATGAGCAAGTGGAGGAGATTGTGGAGCATCTCTTCATAAGCTTCCTAACAAGAGTCAAACATAGGGGTATGTTAAGCCAAAGGGAGAAAGACTACCCACCGACAGATCCCTCCAGGATCGCTCGGGGGCTATACCCATCGGGTACGCTCGCGTGTACCCTCTAGACAAAAGTTGGGTAGAGCCCGAGAACACCCACAAACTTTGCTCGGGGCTCGGGGGGCTTACCAAGGCCTCGGGGTCCCGATCGATGGCGCCCGAGCCTAACTCTAGCTCGACTCTAGCCCGAGCTAGCGCTCGGGCCAGCGCCTGGCGCCCCGAGCATTAGCCAACCCGCTAAGCTTCCCAGGCCTCAGCAGCCTTGGGGGCTCCACGATGCCAACCCGTTCAATTGGTGCAAGGCGCTGTCGGCCGCTCCCTCGGTAGGGTCATGCAGATGGCGTGATATAATATGACAAATCGCCTTACAGGCTCTAGTGGCGCTAGATTCCCAGGTCTGCTCATCAGCCCCCCAAGCCGGGGTGCCTTCACCGCAAAGGAAGCCTAGAGAAGGCTTACCCGGTGGAGGCCGAACCACAGGAGACAACACCTGACGGTCAAGTGTTAGGGGCCCAACGACGTCAGGCGGCGCACCGCAGCTCCCCTGACTCCACGACAACGCCAAAGGTCCATCCACACCGTAGCATCGCCCTCCTGGACCTCAGCACACGAAGATCATAGACCATAGCCCCCAAATCGCCTTGTACTCGACCGTCCTTAGGATATAAGGGCAAGTTCAGCTCCCATAGACAGGGGGCTGAGCAATCCGAGTTCGGTCAAACCAACTGAGAGGAACAACATAGTGTTCCTTCCTCGGCAACCCAGCAAGAGAGAGGAGTATTTCCCTTACTCGCCGGGGAAGAAAACTCATCACTGACGAGCCGTTGGATAGCACCGAGCGATCCCTTACCAAACTCTCTTTCTCTTCCGTTGTAACCCTCCGATTTGGGTGCTCCTAAATACGAAGAACTACTCACTGCTGGACGTAGGGCCCCAACGGCCTGAACCGGGATACATCGTTGTGTCTCCTCTTGTGTTCTTGAGTACCCGACCTACCGGAGACCCACACTTCTGACATCTGACGAACAACGATACCTGTCGCGGTGACGAACCCATGACACTTCTCTTTTACAAAGGTCTTCTAGCAGTAGTCCATCCATCTAAGAACCAATCAAAATTTAGACCCCTTCCCCAATTTAGAGTACTAAGAGTTCAGATTAATCAGCCTTTCTTAATAGAGATCATCATGTTGCTTTGTTGGCCCCGGATGGGCAAAAATAACCAGATTTTCAAGTAGATTCCTGTCCCTATCCAACGATGCAAATTCATCTTTTTAAATGAGTTGCATGCTCTGCTATACCATGCCAAGAAGAAATACTTCCCAAGAATTCAGAAATGGAAAGACTCATTGTCTTGAGCCTTTGGCCAACCGTTTCCTTCCTCATTTTCTTTGTTTCCTTCTTAGTCCCTTATTGTGATAGCCACCTTCGCCCTTCTCTTTGCTTGTTTGTACATAACTTTTGTTTTCAGTATATCCTAGGATAGGGGCCAGAGCCCCTCCTGATCATTTCAAAAGAAATATTTAGATTTATAAACATTTTAATATGGTTAGATTTATAATTAAATATAATATTTCCTCCATTTCAAACTATAAGACGTTTAGACATACCGTATATCTAAGTGAAAGGACCGTGACACCTAACAGGGGGTGTGAGTTAGAAAATTTAAAACTCTTTCCATCTATGGCCTCTTTTTCTTAACCTTAGCGAAACCTATGTACTTAGGTAAAACTATCTAAATGTGCAATTATAGTTTTGCTAGTGTGTTGCTATCTCTACCGCAAAAGAGTTATGCAACCTAGGTTCTAATACTATCAACTAAGCTAGGAAAGATAAAGCACACAACCAAGGTAGCAATATAAATGTGGAAGCTAAAGTGAGGTAGAGATGTAATCTCTCGTCGACGACTCCGGCATTTTGCCAAGGTATCGAGAAGCGCTCAAGATTCCCCCAAGTCCTCGTTGGAGCCCCTTGCAAGAAAGCCCTCGCAAAGGCTAACCTCCCAGTCAGGTAACTCCGTGGATAACCTCGGGCCTTCTCCACACATAAGTGGGTCTTTGATGTTCCTTCCGGTAAGTCTCTCCCAGACCACTCCCTACCGTCTTCACTATCAAGCTTCCGGCCAAAACGCCACGGGCCTTGTTCCCTCCAATATACGGTGGCAGCCATACTAAAAACGTGGTTGGTGTGGTCTCACAAAACTACAAGCCCCGTCGAGTACAAACATGGTACACGCAAGCACCGAGTGGTAAGAGGTATGCAAACCTTATTTAACAACTAAGCCTAAGCCTAGAGCAAGCGCATATGAGCGTGGTTCTAACTAACTTAAGCTCTTCGTAAAGCACCTATGCTAATCATCAAGTCATATTTAAGCCCTATACATATGGAGAGCACCAATGTGGTGTACCAACACCCTAGCACCTTGCTTCAGCTCTGGTTGGGACAGTTATTTATAGTGCCAAGCTGAAACTAGCTGTTGGATGCTGATCGCAGGCTTCTGTGTGAGCACTGGCGCTACAGTGCTTTGCCCTGGACACGAGCGGTGCGTGCCACGTCGACTAGCCATTGCACTGTCAGAACCGACCGTTGCAGCACAGTGGGTGACCGGTGCTAGCATTGGTGCTTACACCGGTTATGACCAGTGCTTTGTGGCCTTCTCCAACTCTTCTTCAACGCCTCTGGAACGCGTTATCGGTGCTCTGACCAGTGTACCACCGGTGACGACCAGTGCCCTTTGGGGTGTTCTCGCCCGCTTTCAACCCTCTCTTGACATGGTAATCGGTGCACCATGTCTGGTGCACACCGGTGTGCCTGGTGCCCTGGTTGCTGCTTCTGTGTGCTGCAGCTTCTCTGGACACCATGTCCGGTGAGGCAACCGGTGTGCCAGCGGTGGTGACCAGTGCACGCTGCAGCCGCTGCCCTTTCTTCTTTTCCCTGCGAATCTTCGTCTTCGGGCAACTTTGCGTCTTTGAACATCTATCTTCACTTCTATGTTCATCACACCTCGTCTAGTGCCTTCTTTTCGGCGTTGATCAACTTCTTCTCGTTTCAAACCAACCCAAGTCCGTCTGTACATCCTATCGAACTACGAAACATACAATTACAAACACGTTAGTCCAACTTTATCTTGCTAATCATCAAACACCAGAATCGGTCCATTTTCTTTACACTAAGCAAGTACAACGCAAAAGATATGTTGTTGTATATGTTTATAATCCTAAATAATATAATATACAATAAATGAATACTTAAAATATAACTCTAGAAACTGTGTCGTATCAACGCCTTAGAAATTATTTTATTAACTAGACCAGAGAAAGTATCTCTCATCTACACGTAGCCAGTAGGTCCACCAGCCAAGAGCACTATATATATATACATACACGTCTCGTCGCTCCAGCTCCCGGCGGCGGGCCTACCAGTACCAGCCAAGGCCATCTCGACACCACAAGATTGGTTGGCAGCCAAGTCTGAGCACACACATCGACAGCTCAACACCATGGAAGAGGAAGCCAAGCAAGATGCGTACACAAAGGACGGCTCCGTCGACCTCCGCGGCCAGCCGGTGCTGGCCTCCCAGACCGGGCGCTGGAAGGCCTGCGCCTTCCTAGTAGGTAATAGCTAGTAGCTCTTGGGCTCTTGGCGTTCTATCCATTCCCCGTTGGCCTGACTGTCATCATGGACTCGCGCCTGCACGGCTGACCATATGCTATATGCTACAGGGTATGAGTCCTTCGAGCGGATGGCGTTCTACGGTGTGGCGTCGAACCTGGTGGTGTACCTGACGACGCAGCTCCGGGAGGAGACGGTCCCGTCGGTGCGCAACGTCAACAACTGGACGGGCGCCGTCTGGATGACCCCCATCGTCGGCGCCTACATCGCCGACACGTTCCTCGGCCGCTTCTGGACCTTCACCATCTCCTCACTCGTCTACCTCGCGGTTAGTTCCTAGTTGCTCTTTTTTCCCCACCAGGTTTGGAGTTCCCTAGTTTGATGCTGTTCGATTTTCCTAGAGCTTGTTTTCATATTTTCTGTTGCTGCTCTGCTGAGGACAACCCACCAGGCAGCTGCAGTGCCTTACACTTATTACACCGGACTAATTTTCCTTGTTTTCTTCCTTTCTTAATTACAACCCTCCTTAATCGAATGAATGACAGAGCTTTCACTTAGGTTAGTAGTTGGTGTCGCTAATTTCTTAACGGGAACCTACGTAACCGCACTTTTTTTGTAGCGAGAATCGCATGCTGCAGGCTTGCAAATTTTAATAGCTGGAATTCTAGATCAGGCCAACCATAAATTCCGTAAGTAGACAGAGGCTCCGTTCGTTTCATTAAAAAAACAAGTTAAAACACTGTTCCGGTTCCGACTGATTTATTATGAGAGAAAAACACTGAAAAAAAAACTAAAAAATATGGATTACAAGATAACCGAACAGGGCCAGAGTGACATGACGTGGGTGACCAGTATTTTGTCTGCAATCGCCTTTCGTCAGTTTGGATTGCGACGAGTAGGGTCGTAGTAGAGAAGAAAACGCACGACGACAGCGGCCGGGAGGAGCCAAAGCAAGCTAGCTAGCCGATTAGGAATCTTTCTGGCCTGCTGCTTTCAGTTTCAGCTGGGACAATTGGAGACTGATCCTTGTGTTGCGTGTGAGAATGGGGCGCCTGTGTCACTCTCTAGTCTCTCAAACTATATAGTACAGACAAACAAAGGTTCATGTGATGCTGGGTCCGTTATTCAGTTTTTCTGCTACGTCTAAAGCCCACCGCCCGCAATTGCGTCGATGAATGATTGGTTCTCCGTCCAGTGTTTACACCTTTTTTTTGTGAACACGTCTAGTGTTTACACTAACTATGACCCTCGTGTTGAAATGTCAGTGCTCCAAAAATGGATTCTTCTGGCCGGGTCCCTACCGTAGCACGGTAGACTTACATGAAGGAGCTCGAGCTGGGTAAACCAGTTTTCAGTTTCATTTGTTTCAGAATCATTTGGTAGGAAGTAGGATGTGGGGACCTGAGATACGGGGGGAGGAGAAACTCTCTTCCGAGCATAGCCTCCCGGCTTAGAGCCTCGCTGAGACTGACGATATATACCCTCAAAAAGCTCACATTCCTAAAGCTAGAGCTAACTTGTTAGTCAAACATCATCTCTATTCTACTATGCTCCAATTTCAAAATTAGTCAGAATACACACTCTCAAACATAGGAGTACTCATAGCCGTGCTGTGTTTGTTTCCCTCGGGCAAAAATTTAGCCCTGTCACATCGAATCTTGATACCAATTGGGAGTATTAAACATAGGCTAATTATAAAACTAATTACACATATTGAAGCTAATTTACGAGACGAATCTATTAAGTCTAATTAGTCCATGATTTAATAATGTGGTGCCACAGTAAACATTTGCTAATTATGGATTTGTCGGTGTTTTGGTCCGGTGGGTCCTCAACCGACTAGTGAAAGTGTACTTGTCGGTGTTTTGGACCGGCGGGCCCTCAACCGGCTAGTGAATGTGTACTGCGTGCCCCTAATCCTGGATGGTGATGCAAAGAGATACAAGTTTTATACTGGTTCAGGCAATAGGTGCCCTACGTCCAGTCTGAGAGAGCGATCTTGTATTCCTTGCACCGAGGTGCTTGTAGTAGGGGTTTACAAGCTGGGCGAGAGAGGGAGCTAGTCCCAGGTCTCTGCGTGGAGCGGCGTGGGTTGCTTGAGATGTTGATCTCAGGCAGCGGGGGAGCGTGCGTATTACAGAGTGTTGAGCGTTGCTGGAGCGTGTGTGTCTGAGTCTCCGTGAGTCTATCTGTGCGTGCCCCTGTCTCTCCCTTTTATAGTTGAAGGGGGGACAGGGGCGATACATGTGTTCGTTACGTGACGTTTTGTGAGCGGAGGCGGTATGTCCGAGCCCTATGTTTGTCACTGTGGCGGCATGGTCGACGGAGCAGTCTTGTCCTCGGTGCACTGGAGCGACGCGCCGGTCACGCCCGATCATGTGCGACGTGGGGGCTCCTGTGATGGCTTGACGCAGGGCATGGCGCAGACTGTGGACGACGTGCCGGTCGTTGTATGTCGACAACGTAGAGAGCCGAGGCCCCGTCAGTGCAGAGGCTGAACCATTGTGGAGGGCTCGACGGGCGCGAGTCCCGAGGCTACAGGGGTGCGGAGGCGGGTAGCCGAGGCTCGGAGGGAGTAGTTTGGTCCTTTATGCTGATTCCGAGGCTACAGAGACCCGGACATGACTCTCCACGCCGCACTGTCCTCGGAGCAGGTGGGGTTAGGCAGCACAGTGTCGCATGGGTGTCAGTCGTGGGCACAGTGCCGAGCACAGCGGCCGGTAACCCCTGCCCCGTCTTGTCCCGGACGGCATGGCGTCGATGTGACTCCCATCTCGTTGGCCACTCCGCCATATCGAGCCGTCGTTCGGTTGACGTCGCGGGAGTGGTCGGTCGCACCAGTTGGACGTGACGTCCCGGTCGAGGCGGTGGTGACGAGGTAGCTGCCGAGCCGGCCTCAAGCGAGTCGGAGAATCGGTACCCCGTCCGAGGCCTTACGGGCGGGTCTCGAGCGAGGCGGAGAATCGGTACCTCGTCTAAGGCCTTACGGGCGGGGCCTCGAGCGAGGCGGAGAATCAGTACCTCGTCCGAGGCCTTACGGGCGGGGCCTTGAGCGAGACAGAGAATCAGTACCTCGTCCGAGGCCTTACGGTTGGGGCCTCGGGCGAATCGGAAAACTGATCGAAGTGGGCCGGGCGGTCAAGCCGAGCCTCGGATAAGGTGGGGGTTTGCCGGTAGTTATCTCTTGGCTTCGATTTTACAAGGTCTAAGCGATTTTTTCGGTTCTTGCTTAGGGGACCCCTTTTTATGGTACCCGACAGTAGCCCCCGAGCCTTAGGGAGAGTGTGAGCGCTCTGCCTGAGGTTTTGACGAGACTTGGCTCGCGGCAGCTCCTGGCGGGATGGTGTTTCATACTTGAGGCCTCGGTGGGTGCGCGCGAGCACACCCGCCGGGTGTAGCCCTCAAGGCCCTGGAGGAGTGGATTTATTCCTCCAGGGGCTTTTCTCATGTTGAGCGAGGGGGTTTATCACGTTTGCCGAGCCCACGAGTGCGAGTTCGGGTCGCGGGGTTTTGGCTTGTTTGCAGGAAGAGCCCCCGAGCCTCTGTGCGCAGCAAGAGGGCGATCCGGAGTTTCCCTGTCTTTTTTGTGCGGCCCTCGCGCATCCTTTTTGTTCGGAAGGAGGGGTGGAGTATGCCAGGCTACCCTCGGTGGGCGCGAGCGGTAACACCTCCGGTGAGCTGTTATCAGGTAAGTCCAAGTGGAGGCCCGTGCCCCATTCGATAGGGGTCGGCTGGTGGTCCAGAGACGCACTCCAAAAGTACTAGAGGGCTTCTCTAGTGGGTCCCAGGGCCGTTCGATTGGCCCCGGGGGCTCGGTGCCTCCCTACGATGGGATCCCATTCAGAGAATTCCCTGCCGGTCTCGAACATGACTTAGGGCATCCCGAGCAATCGCTTGCTCAGGCCTCGGCCATGTACGGGCTCGCCCATAGTCATCCCTGACTCTGTTGTCCTAGGGCGGCTGTCGAGACCCTCGGGGGCCTAGCCTTTGAACCCCTGGACCGTAACGGGCTCGATGCCCTTTATCGCATTTTGCCGAGCCCCCGAGTGCGAGTTCGGGTTGCTGGGCCTCGGCGTGTATGCAGGAAGGGCCCCCGGGCCTCTGCGCGGAGCAAGAGGGCGATCAGGAGTTTCCCTATCTTTTTTGTGTGGCCCTCGCACATCCTTTTCGTTCGGAAGGAGGGGTGGAGTATGCCAGGCTACCCTCGGTGGGCGCGAGCAGTGACACCTCCGATGAGCTGTTATTGGGTAAGTCCAAGTGGAGACCCGTGCCCCATTCGATAGGGGTCGGCTGGTGGTCTAGAGACGCACTCCAAAAGTATCAGAGGGCTTCTCTAGTGGGTCCCAGGGCCGTTTGATTGGCCCCGGGGGCTTGGTGCCTCCCTACGGTGGGATCCCATTCAGAGACTTCCCTGCCGGTCTCGGACATGACTTAGGGCATCCCGAGCGATCGCTTACTTGGGCCTCAGCCATGTACGGGCTCGCCCATAGTCGTCCCTGACTCTGTTGTCCTGGGGCGGCTGTCGAGACCCTTGGGGGCCCAGCCTTCGAACCCCTAGACCGTAACCGGCTCGGTGCCCAGTTCCTTAGTCTGAAAGGAATCGGGTGGGGGATATTCCCCTCCCATCGGCTGACAATGGCAACGCGCCTTTTGAGGCGGTTTCTCAGGGAGATGGAATGACGCCTGCCGTCACTGCGGTCGGATGTGATGCGATGTCTGCGGATGGGACGTTACTGTGCGCACGATTAATAAGGAAAAGGTGGACACATGGGTGGTTTAGTCAGATCCGGATTAACTACGCCAGATCTGAGGGAAACTTCCCCGGTTTCATCGCCCGATCGTTTCGCCCCCTTCCCTCATAAATACGTGGCGAGCCTCGCCCCTCCCCTCCTTACCTTGCCTGCATACGTTAGACCTTTCTGCCCTTGAGCGGTTGCTAAGAACAAAGAGCGCCGGGGAGAAGAAGGGAGAAGGGGGAGGAAGAGAGCGAGAGAGGGAGAGAGGTAGCGAGAGCTCACCTTACCGCTGTAGCTGCGTTCTCCACCGCACCCATGGCCGGCGGCGCTGTTGTCATTCAGGTGGGTCCTTGGGGTCTGTCCGACGTGTCTGCGGCGACGCTGCAGTCGCTTGTTGACGACGGCCTCCTCCGCCCGGTTACTGACCCCAACAGACTGGAGTGGATTGCTCCGGGGGCTGAGCCGGAGCCGAGGCCATGCGATGGCTACATCGTGAGTTTCGTGGCCTTCCACGAGCGCGGTCTCGGCCTGCCAGCGGACCGGTTCATGCGGGCGCACCCGCACTACTGTGGCGTGGAGCTCACAACTTCAACCCCAACTCCATCGCGCAGGTGGCCATCTTCGTCGCTGTCTATGAGGGGTACCTGGGCATTGCCCCCCACTAGGAGCTGCGGCTCCATCTCTTTCGGGCGGGGCTCACCACCAAGCTGGCGGGCACGACGGGCACGCAGAAGGCGATGAGGGCCGACGGCTACACTCTCCAAGTGCGCCAAGACCAGCAGCTCCTCTACATCCCGGCCCAGCTCGCGTCGTCCAACCGCCGCTGGTACAACAGCTAGTTCTACCTCCGCAATGACGACGATGGACTTCCCCCCTATACCAGGCGGAGAAGTGGAGGTACGGCGTCCCGACGGTTGATCAGCCCAAGCTGCGGCCGCTTCTGGAGGCATTGGAGAGGCTGCGCAGCCGTGGCCTTACGGCGGTTGTGGTTGTGGCGGCCTTCCACCGCTGGAGGGTGCTGCCACTGATGGCTCGGCGGCAGCGCCTGTTTGAGATGACACCGAACAAGCTGATCGATGGCGTTCGGATGTCCGCCGTTGCCCTCTCCGACGAGGAGATTCTACATCGGATGAGAGAGACGGTGGAGGGGCGGCTGAGGAGCAGTGGTCTGTCCCCGTTCTTGATGCGCCCGTCATGGGGGTACCTCTCTCTGGTAAGTCATGCGCCGCTATAGCCCCCGAGGCCTCTTCGCTCCTTACATTTTCAATCTGTTCCTTTATTCACGTTCGCTGTTCCTGCAGGGGATGAGGGATGTGCGAGCCTCCCCGCCACCCGTTCTCGAGGACGCAGAGCGGCGGGTGGTGAACAGGGCGCATGCCGAGACGTAGAAGAAGCGGAAGGACACCGAGGAGGCAAGGCGCAAGAGGAAGAACCTTGAGCGCGACGAGCTGGAGAAACGTCGCCGGCAGCAGAGGCACGATGGTCTCCCAGTGGAGCCATCTCTGTCACCGTCGTTGTCGGATCCCTCGAGCGATGATGACGAGAGCGAGGCGGGGCAGGGTACCCTGGACCATCTCCCTGACATCAGGGGGACGACGCTCGGGGCGTCGGCGAGCAGCCCGGCGTTTCTAGGAGGAGGAGGAGGAGAGGACGCCTCGGGGCCGGCGATCGTCAGCCCCGGGGCCGAGGCCGACACGCCCGAGGCATGGGCGTTAGCGAAGCATGCCGTCAGCTCAGTGGCCTCGACGGTGGAGGTGGAGCAGGCGGTGGCGGGGGCGATGCAACCACCTCCGCAGAGGGTTGAGGGGGCGCCGGAGTCCGGCGAGGGCCGGTCGGCACCGACGGACACGGGGGCCGTGCCACCACTGCCACCACCACCATTGCAGAGGACGAGGGACGCAGCGCGGAAGCGGTTGTGTCCCCGTTCGAGGTAAGTGTTTTGTCAGTGGAGTTGCAGCATCTGCCGCTCGTCCCTTGGTCGTATGCTAACCTTGTGAGTGTTTTGCCTTCAGCCAGAAGCGTCAGGTGGAAGCGCCTGCCCTGGTGCCACATAAGGCGCTTAAGGTGAGCACCAGCTCCACCGCCCAATGGGTGGTGGAGGCACAAGCTGCCATGCAGCGTGGCGCGGTGTCGGCGAGGGCCGACCCGAAGGAGCCGGCCGCCCAAGGAGAGGTTAGCGAGGCAGCCACGAAGCAAGCGGGGGAGGAGGCGCCTACGTCCTGTGAGGCCGAGGCCCGCGAATCAGATGAAGCTGAGGCACCCTTAGTCGCTGAGGCCACCGAGGGCGAGGCCAAGGCCCCTAGGACATTCGAGGCCGAGGTGGTGGAGGCCGAGGCCCTTAGGGCTTCAGAGGCCGAAGTGGCGGACGTCGGGGCTCCCCGGGCTGCCGAGGCCGAGGTGGCGGAGGCCAGTTTGGGCACGGTGGAGCCGACGGGCCAGGATGCGGAGATGGAGGCGGAGCAAGCTTTAGTACCACCCCTGGTCCAAGACCCGCCGCCGTCGCAGGGAAGCGCCCAGGAGGTGGAGGTCCATTCGATCTCCTTCGACAATACTTCCTAGGGGAAGGAGGTGGCGGACGCCGAGGCGGCCAGCACCGCGGAGTAGCCGGCTCCGACCTCTGGCGAGGGGAGCTCGGCCCTCATTCGGGTACAACCCGAGCCCCGCGGGTGGGATAGCCTGCGTGTCTTGTGGCGGAGCCAGGACGACCCTGAGGGGGAGCCTCTGTTCGCCCTTGATGACGTGGCCGAGGGGGGGCACTGGGACTCCTTTGAGAAATTCCGTCGTCTGGCGGAGCAGTCGCTGCGGACAGCGCTGTCCGTCGTGGCTGACAATCTGTCCAGTGTTGCCCAGGTGCGCGCTTTCTTTTTTCGTGCTATGTAGTCTTTTCTCGAGTTTTCTTGTAGTGCTTGACGTCTGTTCTGCCTATCCAGGATCTCGAGGCCCGGTCCCTTGGGAAATCGTTGTTCCTCCAGCGGGAGAGGGGCGTCTAGGACCAGCTCGGGCAGTAGAAGGACTTGCTCGCCAATGCCAACGAGCTTCTGTCGGCGCGGAGCGTGGAAGTGGAGGACCTCCGCCTTCGTTGTGCTGACATGAAGGCCGAGGTGGCCATGGCTTGGGAGCAGGCCGCCCCTTTGGCGGCGCGGATCAAGGAGCTAGAGGAGGAGTTGACCTAGGTGGCTGGCAAGCGGGACACCTTCAGGTCCCGGGCCGAACAAGTGGAGGTCTCTGCCAAGGCCGTCGCTGGGCAACTGGGGGCGGAGCAGGGCGCGCACCTACTGATAAAAGGTGCCTTGGCGGAGGCCCTCAAGGTGGCCAAGGCTTCTCGGGCCGAGGCTTTAGCCTGGAAGAAAAAGACCGAGGGTGAGTCCTGTTCCCCTTGTTTTATTTATTTTTCTTGCGTTCGACCCCTAACTCGCCGATGCAACGCAGAGCTAGAGAAGGAGGCTTCCAGGGCGGCCGAGGCCTCTCGGGTCGAGGTTCAAAGCTGGAAAGAGAAAGCTGAGGGTGAGTCCCGTAGGCCTACGCCCCTGTTCGGCTTATTTCCTTTTGTGCTTAACCCTATCCCACTTGTCTTGGTGCAGGGTTGGAGAAGGAGGTCTCTCGGGCAGCTGAGGCCTCCGTTGAGGTGCAAGCGGTGCTCGAGGCCGAGATCCAGGAGCACAACACGCTGCAGAGCGCCGTCCATACCGCTTGCGAGGCCCTAGAGGTCGGGGGGGGGGGATCGAATCAAGCAGCTCCCTCGAGAGCCGCTTGATCGCGTTGAGCGGCCGAGTCCACGAGTGGCTCTGGGGGGCACTGCATACGGGCGTGAAGCGCGCCCTGGCCGTCGTCTCCTCGCACTACGTCGGCGTTGACCTCAAGGCCGTCTGCGACGGTTACGTCTTGGCTGAGGATGATGCGGAGGCTGAGGAGGAGGTCATGAAGCTGGTGGTGGCAGCCGAGGCCCCTGGCACGGCGCTGGCCAAGCTATTCGAAGAGGAGGTGGTTCCTCCTGCGCCGACCGCCAACGCTGGCGACCCTGAGTTCTGACCTGGGCCAAAGGGGTCATGTAAATAGATTAAGACTTATGTTACCATATCATAACGCTTGTGGCCATCGAGGCCTTTTAAAGTACTCGTGTGTATACGCTTTTTAATCGTTTTCTATTGTATTTCCGAGCCTCTGCCCTCTATCTCGTCTCTGAACATATCACTTGTGAAAAACTTCCTCGGAGCCTAAGCTGCCCCTCGGGCAAAAGGTGGTGAGGGAGTTGCCGTAGCCCGGAGGCGTAGGCCGTCTCGCGGCTCGGCCGGCCTTTTGGCCCTAAGACAGACTTTCGGCCTTTTTACAATCGATTTGTCAGAGCACGCTAGAGAGTTTGGCGTAGAAATTTTTTCGAAAAACGACTAAAAAATGGTGCCTGGGACTTAGTGGGGGGGTCTGAAAGGTCCTAATGGCTCGAGGAGGGGGGGGGGTGAATAGCCTAATAAAAATTTCTACAACAACACTTAACCAAATGGTTAGACAATTATGAGGCGAAGCAAGTGTTGCGCTAGCCTACTCAAAATACAAGCCACCTATCACAATTCTAGTTTAGATAGTGTCAATTCATACAAGAGCAATGACACTACCCTATGTTAGTGTACTCTCAAAGGCTAACTAAAGAGCCACACCAACCAAGCAAGCAAGCTCTCACAACTAGCTACACTAAAGAGCTTGTCAACTAGTTTGCGGTAAAGTAAAGAGAGTGATCAAGATAGTTATACCGCCGTGTCGAGGAGTGAACCAATCAATCACAAGGATGAATAACAATGAAGACCAATCACCTCGGAATCAAAGGATGAACACAATGATTTTTACCGAGGTTCACTTGCTTGCCGGCAAGCTACTCCTCGTTGTGGCGATTCACTCACTTGGAGGTTCACGCGCTAATTGGCTTCACACGCCAAACCCTCACTAGGGTGCCGCACAACCAACACAAGATGAGGATCACACAAGCCACAAGCAATTCACTAGAGTATCTTTTGGCGCTCCGCCGGGAAAAAGGTCAAGAACCCCTCACAATCACCACGATCGGAGCCGGAGACAATCACCACCCTCCGCTCAACGATCCTCGCTGCTCCAAGCCATCTAGGTGGCGGCAACCACCAAGAGTAACAAGCGAAATCCGCAGCGAAACACGAACACCACGTGCCTCTAGATGCAATCACTTAAGCAATGCACTTGGATCACTCTCAATCTCACTATGATGATGAATCAATGATGGAGATGAGTGGGAGGACTTTGGCTAGGCTCACAAGGTTGCTATGTCAATGAAAATGGCCAAAGATATGAGCCACAGCCGGCCATGGGGCTTAAATAGAAGCCCCCACGAAATAGAGCCGTTGTACCCCTTCACTGGGCACACTGCGCTCTGATCGGACGCTCCGGTCCAACTGACTGGACCCTGGACTTAGCGTCCGGTCCACTGATGGACGCCACGTGTTACCAGCTTCAAACGCTGTTCGTCAGTTTTCAACGGCTATGAAGTTGACCGGACACTCCGGTAGAACTGACCGGACGCTAGAGCCTCAGCGTCCGGTCGAGTACAGTAATGGTCAAAACCTAGTTTTCCTCGACCGGACGCGTCCGGTCCACCTCGACCGGACATAGCCCAATGTCTGGTGGTAAACCCTAGCCTCTGTACTGCCAGTCAACGTGAACGGACGCAGCCAGTCAGCGTCCGGTGCTTTTGGATCCAGCGTCCGGTCACATGACCGACGCTGGCATCATCTCTGTTTTCACTTCTAACTTCTCCACCCTTGCTCCAATGTGCCATCCACAAAGTGTATCACCTTGTGCACATGTGTTAGCATATTTTCACAAATATTTTCAAGGGTGTTAGCATTTCACTTGATCCTAAATGCATATGCAATGAGTTAGAGCATCTAGTGGCACTTTGATAACCGCATTTCGATACGAGTTTCACTCCTCTTAATAGTACGGCTATCAATCCTAAATGTGATCACACTCTCTAAGTGTCTTGATCACCAAAACAAAACAACTCCTATGGTTTATACCTTTGCCTTGAGCTTTTTGTTTTTCTCTTTCTTCCATTCAAGTTTAAGCCCTTGATCATCACCATGCCATCACCATTGCCATGCTATGATCTTCATTAGCTTCTCCACTTGAAGTGTGCTACCTATCTCATGATCACTTAATAAACTAGGTTAGCACTTAGGGTTTCATCAATTCACCAAAACCAAACTAGAGCTTTCAGGGTCCCCCCCTTCTAGCCCCCGAGGGAGGCTCGGTTCTGCAGAGGCAGAGCCGAGTCTTGTTCGAGCCCCGTGGTGGGCACCTCTGTAGAGGCAGAGCCGAGTCTCCCTTGTAGCGTTATCGTAACGCTGATCCCCCATCGATAGGTTCGTCCGAGGCCTCGTGGCGCGGGACCTCGGGCGAGTCGGAGAATCGGTACCTCGTCCGAGGCCTTACGGACGGGGCCTCGGGCGAGTCGGAGAATCGGTACCTCGTCCGAGGTCTTACGGGTGGGGCCTCGGGCGAGTCGGAGAATCGGTACCTCGTCCGAGGCCTTACGGGCGGGGCCTCGGGCGAGTCGGAGAATCGGTACCTCGTCCGAGGCCTTACGCGCGGGGCCTCGGGCGAGTCGGAGAATCGGTACCTCGTCCGAGGCCTTGTGGTTTCGTTCTGGGCCGAGCCCGCTTCGGGTGAGCCCGGATATTGTTCGAGGTGGGCCGGGCGGTCCATCCGAGCCTCGGATAAGTGGGTGTTTGCCGGTGGTTATCTCTTGGCTTCGATTTTTACAAGGTCTAAGCGATTTTTTCGGTTCTTGCTTAGGGGACCCATTTTTATGGTATCCGGCAGGATTACTTAAGCTTAATAGATTCATCTCACTAATTAGCCTACTCCTGTGCAATTAGTTTTACAATTAATTCATATTTAGTCCTTCTTAACACCTGAACGTCCGATGTGATACGATTAAACTTTAGCCCCTGGATCCAAACACAGCCTGTTAAAGGCCTATTTGATCCGTTAGAGATTGTAAATATCTAACTTCGAGAATGTGGATTGTCAAAATTTAAGCTGCAAAAACTTAAGAAAGGTATTGTTAAAAACCGCTCCAACAAGCAGGCTAAGCTCATGCATCAACTAAAGTTTGTGGCGGAAAATTTTGAGTACTTCAGCGCTTAACTGAATAGACTGTTGAAGATGCTCTTACCATGTTACGATGAAGAACAGCTTGGCAGCCCAAATTTGAGTACTTCGGCACTTAACTGGCACTTAACTGACACTATGTTACACAAGCACCGCGCTTCATGCATTCTGGGCTCTGCCCCTACTTGTGACTGAAATGATTTATCATGTACGAGAGTTGGGACAAAATAATTCAACTAAACACACAATCCAATGGACGTCATGGCTCATTAGTACTCCCTCCGTACTAAATTATAATTTGTTTGATCTTTTTATCTTAAGTTTGACCACTCGTCTTATTCAAAAAATTTATACAAACATAGTCAAATTTAAATCATTCTTGAAGAACTTTTATTAATAAAGCAAGCCACAATAAAAAAAGTAATATTTTGCTCAAATTTTTGAACAAGACGAGTGATCAAACTTAAGGTCAAAAAGATGAAACGAATTATAATTTGGAATAGAGGTGGTAGTGATTAAGAATGCAAGTTCTAATTATTTTGGGATATTGGATCGACTCAAACTTGCTCAATTAAATTAGACGGTATTTCACGTGATTTGAGTGGTGAGACACAAGCGAACGAGCCGATCACAAAAACACCGTTCATCTCTTCTCACCCACAGCCCGTTCGGCTTATCCCATATTTAACTTTTTTCAATTAGAATAGAGTTTTTCTCTCACAACAATTCAGCCAAATCAGTGTTTTCAGCCAAGATTTAGCAAGCCGAACTCTCCCTATGTGGAGCCACTATCTTTCCACAGCATATAGCCTTCCACCGCCCATAAAATGCACAGCTAAATATGATTCTTTGTTTATTTCAAAATTTAAAAACCCACAGCTTAATATTCAGTTGTGGTGGAAAGAGCTCCGATTTGTCCTGGATTTGGGGGCAAACGGTTTCTGTATACAATATTTCAAACTCGATGTAAGACAGTTGGTTAGGACTGACGGAACTGTTGCAGGGAATGGTTCTGATAACGCTGGCTGTATCGCTCGAGTCCCTCCACCCGCAATGCACGCCTGACGGCGGCTGCGCGGCGGCGACGCGGCAGCAGGTTGCCTTCTTCTACGGGGCGCTCTACACCATGGCCATCGGCGCGGGCGGCACCAAACCCAACATCTCGACGTTCGGCGCGGACCAGTTCGACGACTTCGACGCGCGGGAGCGCGAGGTCAAGGCATCCTTCTTCAACTGGTGGATGTTCAGCTCCTTCACCGGCGGCCTTGTCGCCGTGCTCGTCCTCGTCTTCGTGCAGGAGAACGTCGGCTGGGGCGTCGGGTACACCATCCCCACCGTCGGCCTTGCCCTGTCGCTCCTCCTGTTCTACGTCGGCACGCCGTTCTACCGGCACAAGCCCGTCCAGCGGGAGACGGCCGCCGGCCCGGCGAGGCTGGTCGGCAGGGTGTTCAGCGAGGCGTTCGCGAACAGGAGGCGCCTGCTTCCCGGCGACGCTGCCGAGCTGCAGGAGCACGAGACCGCGTGGTACACCGCGGCGGGGAAGCGGCGGCTGCACCACACACGGGCGTTCCGGTTCCTTGACAGGGCGGCCCTGAGGTCTGGGTCTGACACGAGGCGGCGGCAGCCGTGCACGGTGACCGAGGTGGAGGAGGTGAAGCTGATTATCGGAATGATCGTGGTGTGGCTGTCGACGTTGGTGCCCTGCACGATCTGGGCGCAGGTGAACACCCTGTTCGTGAAGCAGGGCACCACGCTGTACCGCTCCATGGGCGGCGTGCACATCCCGGCGGCGTCCCTGAGCAGCTTCATCACCATCTCGATGCTGCTCTCCATCCCGGTGTACGACCGCGTGCTGGTGCCGCTGGTCCGGCGCCGCACGGGCAACCGTCGCGGCATCACGCTCCTCCAGCGCCTGGGCATCGGGTGCGCGCTCCAGGTGCTGGTGGTGGCGTGCGCCTACCTCGTCGAAGTCCGGCGCATGCGCGTGATCCGGGAGCGGTCCGTCCACCGCGCCGGCGACACCGTGCCGATGAGCATATTCTGGATGCTGCCGCAGTACGTGCTGATGGGCGTGGGCGACGTCTTCAACTCCGTGGGCATCCTCGAGTTCTTCTATGACCAGTCGCCGGACGGAATGCGGAGCCTGGGCACCACTTTCTTCACCAGCGGCCTCGGCGTCGGCAATTTCCTCAACAGCCTTCTTGTGACGCTCATCGACCGTGCGACGAAGGGGCGCGGGAGCGCCGGCAAGAGCTGGATCGGCGACAACCTCAATGACTCCCACCTTGACTACTACTACGTATTCCTCCTGCTTCTCTCGGTGCTCAATATGGCTCTGTTCGTGTGGGTGGCGATGAGATACAAATACAAGAGGGAGTCCCTGGAGATCGAGCATCCGGAGTCAGAGATCGGCAGCGGCCAGGAGAGCGGCAAGTTAATGGAAGTGTCATTGACGATCAATGGTGCCCAGCCACCGGTGTGACCATTGAAGTGCAAGCGAGACGATCCACACGTATACACGAGCTCATTCAAGGTCTGTTAATGGGCATAATATAGCGTTGGGGGATATGCTTCAGTTCAAAAGCAAAAAGCAAGCCCACACTGGCGACAATCCGTGACATGAAGGGCTCATGTATGGTCTGCAAATCGGCCACACGCGAATGCTTTTGTAATGGCATATTCGCATGACCCAAAGCCTTAAATCGCAAACATATGTTAATCTAAGAGGGCTCTTTTATCAGTTCATCTAACTTTGACCCTCGACTACAAAATCATCTAGCGCTGGTATCCCGACTATAAAATACATTCACTTAGCACTAGACATGGCGCATGGCTGTTTTATCCAACGTGGAGCGGGTTTGACCATGCCACGCTGACGTTGACCGCCACGTAGGACATTGTCCTTGTCTCAGTGACATGTGGGACCCACGAGCGGGTGGAGGTGCCGTCGCGGGCATGGGCATCGATGCAGGGGGAGGAGGCTGACGACCAACTCCACCGTACGACGCTGGAGGCGGCGGCGGCAGGCGCCTAGGCCGGCCCACCCAAGGTAGCGCGGCTGGCGCCAAGGCCCCAAGGTGGAGTTCTTGTTTCTCATCAACTCCGACATCACCTTCGCCCCTCTCTGGGAGCACTTCTTCGCCGGGAAGGAGGTTCGGCTGAGCGTGTACGTCCGCGTCGACCCCGCCATGCACCTGTGCTTGCCGCCCACACCCTCGTTCTCGGGTCTCTTCGTGTCCGCCATGCCCACACGCCGTGCGGATGCTAGCCTCATCACCGTCGTGCGTAGCCTGCTGGTAACCATGCTGCTCAACCGGCCCCACCAATGCTTACTTCGCGCTGCTGTCACAGCACTGCGTGCCGCTCCACTCCTTCCAGCGCCGCTACGCCGCGCTCTTCCTGCCGTCATCGCCACCATCCCCCTCCGAAGGCGCACGGCTGCAGGACCCGCAACTACATTGAGGTGTTGACGGGTGAGTGGCAAATGTTATCACGCTACATTACGTGCAGCGAGGACGCCATGCTCCCAGAGGTCCCCTACGAGCGGTTTCACATCAAGTCCCAGTTCTTCATGCTAGCCTGGTGTTGACGGTCACTAACATCAATTATAAACTGTCAATATAACATGTATTTATATTTAATTTCATCACCAAACATACGTATAGGGGTTTAAACTAATAAATTCCACGAGTTTTGGTGAATCTGTGTTTTTAGCAGGGTTTATCCAGAAAAATATCAAGGGGACCTATTCATTAAAGGAAATTACAGAATTTCGCCACGTAATCGACGTGGAAAAACTCTAGAAGATTTTAAAAGGCGAATCACCAAAGCAGAACCTGTGTCTCTAACACGTGGGGCCGGCCAGCCCCACCTAGAGACCACTCGACCTATGGGCCCCCATATCAGCCTCCTGTAACACCCTCGGTGTTACACTATACAACTTTTTGCTAAAACACTACATGAGCATCATACTTATGTGTAAATATGGGTAATATAGAGTGTGAAGCAATATACGTAACTTAAAACGTTTGTCGGAAACGCGAAACGAATGTTTTGTTTCATGTCACGTTTTATCATTTAGGGTTCTAAATGAATTTTTATTGAATGAAAAAGTTATAGAACGCATATGCGAAACTTTAGTACAGTTTGTAGTATGGACTTCGTAGGTGACGGTGAAATACATGCGGTCGAGAACGGGATTCGCTAGTTAGTGTATCGAATAGCTTGGAAATCAAATTCAACGCGAATCCGGTCGTGATTTGGTAGAAATTCCTAAGTTGGAAAATAGTTCGACGAAGCTAAGTTCGATAATTTTTGTAGGAGATGTGGGTTAAGTAGTGGCAAGATGTTTTGGCTTAGTTTGGTAGCCCTATGTACCCTCTTAAGTATAGAAAATCTGGTTAGACATTTGAATCATCGGGTTTGATTTTTAGAACGCTTTAAAAGTCGTGCGCATGACGATTCCAGTCAGTTTCAATGTCTGGCCGCGGTCACCACTACCCTATGCCTTGTCGGTGCGCCGGCCGCGCGCGCGCGTGCCTGGTCACGTCTGGCTGGCCGCGGTGGCCTGCTGCCCGAGATGTGCAGCTGCTCCTCCAACTACTACGGCATACACCCATGTCAACATCGCTGCTGTGCCCTTGGGCCACTTGCGTCGCGTCGTTGCCGGCCCTACTCCGCCGGCCACAGTCGCGTCGTGCTGCGCCGCGCTCCGACCACCGCTGTAGCGCGGTCACTATTTCCATTGACACTTTGTGGCTGCACGTGCGTGGTTTGCCCGCCTACCTTGCCACCACATCAGCTCTCGTCGTGATGCCACATTGCTGCCTTTCCCCTGGCCGATGCCGTCCACTGCGACGCAATGTACCGAGCCGCCGTCGGCTTGCGTGTTATGGCATTACGGCCAAGCGTCTTGTGCACGTCTCGCAGTCCCCCTTCGCCCATGCGCGCTTGTGCTTTGAGTTGACGGCCACGTCCCGCCACTATAGCGCCGAGCCAAACCTTGCCTATGTTTGTCGTCGGACCCGCTCCTCTGAATTCACCATAGTGGAGCCACCTCAGTCCGATTAACTCCGTCCTCGGCTCCGCTGAGTAGCCAGCCAGCCACCCGACCCCACCTTGCAGTGAGCCTCGCCTTGCCATGCTCTAATTTGGAGTTTTCCTCTCGCCGGTTCGTTAAGACCGTCGCGGCGTGCGTCGACGTCAAGCCCCCTCGCCAGAGCTGCTCTTGTCCAATTAGTTGCACCGCCAACTTCGCCTCCACCTGCTCGTCACCCTGCACACCCTTGCCAAGTCGCTACCACCGCCTAGCCATCCCTGACGCAGCCTTGCCACCGCGCTGTCGTACCGTCCATGCGCACACGGCCAGCTCGGCTCGGGTCGTCTTCGGTCAATCCACCACGTCTGGTAGGTTCGGGGTGAGTCGCTGATGCCCATTCTAGAGCTCGTTTATGTTGTCTATGCCTTGGCTCACGAGACGTGGTCGCCGCCGTAGGGAGGAGTCCGCCGTCGTGGAGGGAGCTCGGGATAGCAGCTCCGTTCGCCGCTTCACCGCCCATCGCTTTGGGTTTATGCCTAGGTAAGCATCGACTCGAGATTGGGGGCGGAGAAGGGCTGGTCTCGCCGGCGTAACCACCGGTGCCAGCGCCGCCGTGCTGGGG
Organism: Miscanthus floridulus; assembly: GCF_019320115.1. Classification (NCBI taxonomy): domain Eukaryota; kingdom Viridiplantae; phylum Streptophyta; class Magnoliopsida; order Poales; family Poaceae; genus Miscanthus; species Miscanthus floridulus. The sequence goes on from NC_089595.1 coordinate 59,776,996, forward strand.
CGCGCGCGGGTGCCCGGGGGACTTGGCCGTGGTAAAGAAAGAAAAGGGGAGGGTCATATTCGTAAGATAGCTGACTGAAGAAATAGTACAATAGACCTTGGTTAGATTCGGTTTGAGAAGGAGGACGTTTTAACAAATGTTCCGGCGCGCGCGGGCCTTCCCGTTGCGGGCCGTCGTCGCTCGGCAGGGCCACGCCGGTGGTGCGCGGGAGCGCGCGTGCGCCGCGCGGTTGTGGGCCGCGTCGCGAGTTTGGGTTGCTCGGTAGAATACGGTTTTCCAATTTCCAGTAAAGTTATAAATGTTTATTCAATTAAGTTTTGAGCTGAACTTTGATAATTGTAGTAAATCTTATAGATGTCCAAAAATAGTGAAACAAAATTTGTTAGGTTCACAAAAATGTTATCTATCTGTTGGTGTAGTTAGTTTATAGTTAGCTGTGAGAATGGTAGATTCATAAATTCAATTTAGAAAGCTTAGTATTATTTTGCTTAATATTTGTAGGAATTCTTATGGCAAATGGGTGATAGCTTTAGTTACGAAATTTTTATAGTGGGCTCATTAGATTATTATGTACTTGTTGTAAATTTTGTAGCCCTAGAGTAGGTTGATAAATAGAGTAACTATTACTCTTGTTTTATCATATATATAGTAAATCGATATTAGGAGTAAGAATACCTTTAGTTGCTGTGATAATATATGTCATGCTTCATACTTGTTAGTGGTAATAGTAGGTAACTTAGTACCTTAGCCAGTAGGATTAGCTTAGTAACTTGATAGATGTATTTTATTTTAAGAGCTGCTGTTGCCATATTATTAAGTGTTGCATCATCATTTCATGCATGTAGATCACGAGTTGATAGAGTTCGTGCCCGTGGACGAACAAGATTACGAAGAGGTCATTGAGGAGTACGAGGAGGAGATCCTCGTGTAGTAGGGAGCCCCGAAGCCTTTTGGTGCTGACTTTGCTGACCCACCGCCTGCCCAAGGCAAGCCCCGGTGCATAACCCCTATTTTTAATAATCACTGAATATATATGATGTGTATTTACGTTACAGGTATTTTATGGAAACTACATGCATAAATATATCTACCTATGAGTCCTACTAGTATAGGTCGAGTAGCTGCTATGCTTAGGATTTCGGTAGCGCGAGTAACCTGCCGTTACTCGCAATAGGTGATAATTATGACCACTCATAATAAAATGGTGGAAAGGAAAAGTGGTGACTGGGCAGGGATATGGTTTAGGTATTGGTGGGTGTAAGAGGTTGTGTCCTACGGCCAACAAGGCATAGCTTGGTTACACTTTTTTCCTATCTGTGTCGGTTAAGGACTGATCGTTGCATAAGGCTCTAGGCAAGTCACAGATTTATTATCCCGAGCACATACTTGGGTATGGGCATAGGGAAGACTCGTTGCTCTCTTGTCGTGGATCCGGCTCTTTCTGGACCGACTGATTGGAGGCGGGGATGGTGGAGGTCCTTGCACCGCACTAAGTCCGGGACTCAAGAGTGGGGGCTTGGAGTCCAAGTTTGGATGGAGACCTGGACACCCAGGACAGGAGGGTGATGGGTTAGTCCTGCTTGTGCCTAGGGTACAAGAGGGGCGTGTGTTTTTGGGGTACCTAGCTAGGGGCATTGATTCGCAAATCGCCGGCGTTCTAGTATGGCTTGTCTATGGTTTAGCATCGTAGTAAGAACTGAAAGATGGAAGGTGATGAAATGGAACTGATTGCTCCACTCTTGCTTCAAAGTAGAACAGGTGCTTACATAGAATGGCTAGATGATGAATTAATACGACTATTAATAATATCATAAATAAGGACTCACTAATAGTATTACTTTTTGCCAAAAAGCAAACTAGCAAACCATAAAGCTTATCATATTCCTTAGAGTCAGGAAATTATTCCCACTAGTCGGATAAGTCTTGCGAGTACATTGTGTACTCAGGGCTTATTTACCCCTGTTGTAGGTAATGCATGAGAAGTATCATTGTGTGGAGGATTCTTCTGGTGGGCACAGACAGATCCTCGTGCCTTATCGCTAGATGTTTATTTTTAAATTCCACTATTTAATATTCCGCACTCTGACTTTGGAAATGTAATAATGTACCTTTTATGAACTCTGGATGTATGAAATGCATTAAGTATTGTAACTCATTCTCATTATTGGATCCTTGGGGGAAAATGTGTATCTTTCGGGTTCTCCCTTGGGGTGTGCCCGACGATTACCGCTCGCTGTAGCTTGCTTTCGGGGTGTTTATTGTCTGGTGGAAGACGAGCGCCTCTGTAAGTGTGTTATTTCGGGTGGTTCTACCACAGTTGGTACTAGAGCCAATAATGGGTTACGAGTTTCATCACTCTTTTCAAACTTAAAAATGTGAGCAAGAAAAGTTTTGCAAAAAATTAGGATGCGCTAAAGTTGTGTAAATAAGTATAAGCCCCAGCAATATGGTCTATCTAGGATAGCGGCACTGGTTTTATGTAATCAGTTTTATGCAGGTACACTGACTTACATTGCGTAAGAAATCGCTTAGCATACGGAAAGTGAGTGTGCAATGTGCCAAAAATTTGCGAATGCCGCTATATTCCGGCTTGAGTGAGCGTACAGGCCAATGCATGCATCATGATAGTAGCATCTTGCTTAAAACTAAAGCCCCCTACACGTATAATTGGATTAGTAAGGTGTTAGGATTAACTAAAAGAATGATTTAATAAATGTCTTGTCATTTCTCTAAACCCTTGCTTCTGATATGGAAGGTTGTGCTATGTGGTTGGTTCCTATCTCTTACAAATGAATCTGAGGTTCGAACTCCACCAGTGCCGGTGCGGGCCGCGGTCTTGGCAAGGGCCAGGGTGAAAGTGGCCAAGCCAATGAGCATGGCAATAGGGAGAGCCATGAGGCTCCACTTCTGGCTCCTCCTTTTCCACCACCACCACCGCCACCGCCGATGACTCACGCGAAAATAATGGCAGAAGTGATCGCTGCGCGCCACGAGTCTGCCAGTGCCATGGAGCTACTGGCATAGGCTGTTGCTAGTTTCGCCCGTGGAGGCCACGGGGGCAATGGTGGGAATGGGGGTGGTGCCCGCGGTCCTAAGGGACCCTCCTCTTACCATGATTTCCTTAAGACCCACCCGACCATGTTCACACCGACAGCTGAGTCCCTGGATGCGGAGCACTGGCATCGCATTTTGGAGCAAAAGTTTCTATTGCTCAACGTGCCTGATGAGCAGAAAGTGTGCTTTGAACCGCAACAGTTGTTGGGGTCCATGAGTGCATGGTGGGATACCTTCCATGCCATGCAATAGCTAGATCACCGGGTGACCTGGCAGGAGTTCACCGTAGCGTTTAGAGAGTTCTATATTCCTGCTGGTGTCATCAACAGGAAGCTAACTAAGTTCCTAGATCTTCGGCAAGGGGATATGATAGTGATGGACTACATCAATAAGTTCAATCACTTGTCCCAATATGCTAGAATTCATGTGGACACCGATGAGAAGAAGAGGGACCGCTTCTATCGCGGCCTCTCTTACAACCTTTAGGAGAGATTGTATACTGGGAACTATCAGACCTTTGGGGTAATGATGAATGCTGCCATCGTCGTGGAGGGCTTGCAGCGGGATTCCCAGGCAAAGTGGAAGAGAAAGTGGGCGGCCATGGGGTCTTCTAGCCACCCTCATACTCAGAAGGTACAGGTTGTTCGACGGGTGCCCTATCAATGATCTGGCGGGCATTCATTTCCGTAGCCCCACCATACTTCCTAGACTTCTTCCACACAGTACCATGCACCCACTCAGCAGGTGCAGCCCCAACAGCCTCAAGGACAGCAGGTCCCACCTCGCCAAGGATTGGGGAACAAGGCTGGCAATTGTTTCAAATGTGGTAAAGATGGCCACTATGCCTGAGAGTGTCCCTAGAACCAGCCAGCCTAGTCTGCCCAACCATTGGCTAACTCTAGGCTAGTTAGGAGGACAGTGATCAAGAAAAAGTGCTAGCGAGCCGATCTAGATAGGTGAATTTCATAGATGCTGAGTAGATACTACAGCAGGAACCGATGATGGCTGGTATGTTCACCATTGATTCCCATCCAGCTTATGTGTTATTTGATTCTGGTGCATCACATTCATTCATGAGCATGGGATTTGTAGACCAACACAACATACCCCTTATGGCCATACCGTATGCCTATAGAATTCGTACTCTGGGTATGCAGATGTGCATCAATACCTGGACAGACATAGTAAGCTTGGTATTAGCCACCCATACTTACTGCCTACAGTTCATGGTACTGCCTGGGCAAGGCATTGATGCTATTCTTGAAATGGTCTGGTTGCGGGTGTATGGGGTAGTCTTGGATTTGAAGCGAAGAATTGTCGAGTTACACCTTCCTTCTTCTAAGGATAGGATGTCTCTTCTAGTACCCTCAGATCCAGTCTTACCTGTTGCTGCTCATGCTAAAGCCTCTCCTAATCTTGCCTCTATTTCGGTAGTATGTGAGTTCTTAGATATATTCCCTGAAGATCTACCTGGGTTGCCCCGGACAGAGAGGTGGAATTCTCCATTGAGCTAGAGCCTGGTATGGCTCCTATCTCCCGATGCTCGTACCGCATGGCTCCAAGGGAATTGGCTGAGATGAAGAAGTAGCTAGAAGAGTTGATGGAAAAAGGTTTCATCCGTCCTAGTTCTTCACCATGGGGTTATCCATCCATTTTTGTGAAGAAGAAGGATAGTATTCTGTGGATGTGTGTGGATTACCATCCACTTAATGCGGTAACAATTAAGAACAAGTATCCTTTGCCCCGCATAGATACTTTGTTCGATCAGCTAGCTGGTGCCAAGGTGTTCTCAAAGATTGACCTCCGTTTAGGCTATCATCAGATCAAGATCAGACCACATGATATACCAAAGACAACCTTTTCTACTAGGTATGGGCTATATGAGTACCTAGTGATGTCTTTTGGCCTCACCAATGCTCCTGCCTTCTTCATGTACCTGATGAATTCAGTCTTTATGCCGAAGCTGGACAAGTTTGTTGTGGTATTCATTGATGATATCTTGATATATTCCAAGAATGATGAAGAGCATGCCCAACACCTTTGGATAGTACTGGCTCAATTGAGGGAACTCAAGCTGTATGCTAAATTTAGCAAGTGTGAATTCTAGTTAGATTGAGTGCAGTTTTTGGGGCATGTGTTGACACCTGACGACATTTCTGTAGATCCCAGCAAGGTGCAAGATGTACTAAATTGGAAGTCTCTCAAGTCTGTGCACCAGATTCATCAGTTCCTTGGTCTAGCTAGGTACTATCGGCGTTTCATTCTGGATTTTTCTAAGATAGCTCAACCGATGACCAAGCTACTCCAAAAAGAAGCCAAGTTTGACTAGAGCCCAGCCTGTGAAGAAGCCTTCCAAGCTCTAAAGACATTTCTGACCACTGCTCCTATGTTGGCCCAACCAGATATTGACAGACCCTTTGATGTATATTGTGATGCCTTGAAGACGAGGTTGGGATGTGTGCTTATGCAAGATGGGCATGTGATAGCTTATGCTTCACGCCAACTAAAAAAGCACAAAGTAAATTACCCCACCCATGATTTAGAGCTGGCTGCTATGGTCCACACTCTAAAGATTTGGAGGCACTATCTGTTGGGTAACAAAGTGCATATCTTTACATATCACAAGAGCCTCAAGTATATTTTCACCTAGTCTGAGTTGAATATGAGGCAAAGAAGGTGGTTGGAATTGATTAAGGATTATAACTTGGAGGTACATTACCACCTAGGAAAGGCCAATGTAGTGGCTGATGCTTTGAGCCGCAAGTCACACTAGGTTGAAGAGACACCTTTGTCTCTCAACCATGCAAAGGTGTTGGCTCACATTGCCTTGACCTCAGAATTGTTGGAGCAGATTATTCTAGAGTAGAGGCAAGACCCAAAAGAAATTCCCCACATCTTGAAATTGATTGCCAAAGGGCGTGGCCCTCACTTTAGTATTGATGAGCATGATGTAATGAGATGCAAGGATAGATTGGTGGTTCCATCAAATCATGAGCTGAAAAGGAAGATTTTGCATGAAGCTCACCATTCAAAGCTATCTATCCATCTTGGCAGCAACAACATGTATCATGATCTGCGCCACTTGTACTGGTGGTCCAACATGAAGCAAGATATCATCCAGTACATCGCGGAGTGCGACACTTGTGGGAGAGTTAAAGTAGATCATATGCATACTCTGGGATATTTGCAGCCCTTGCCCATTCCTGTTTGGAAATGGGAAGATATCTCCATGGACTTTGTGGTGGGTTTGCCACGCACATCCAAGGGCTATGATTCTATTTGGGTCATTATGGACCGTCTAACTAAGTTTGCTCATTTTATCCCGATGGACACCAGATATGTAGCCAAGAAGTATGCTCAGATATATTTTGATCGGATTGTGACCTTGAACGGAGTTCCCCTTACTATCATCTCTGATAGAGGGCCAGTGTTTGTCTCTCATTTCTAGGACCAGCTGCAGCAATGTCTTGGCACTCGTCTCCTCAGAAGCTCAGCAGATCATCCACAAACTGATGGCCAAACTGAAAGGGTGAACCAGGTGCTCGAGGACATGTTGAGAGCTTGTGCCATTTCTTTCCCTGAAAAGTGGGATGAATGCCTGAAGTTCACTGAGTTTTCTTACAACAACAACTATCAGGAGAGCATTCGTATGGCACCATTTGAAGCTCTATATAGAAAGAAATGTAGGACACCACTTAACTGGGTTGAAGTGGGAGACCATGGATATTTTGGGCCTGATTTCATCAAAGAGGCTCGAGAGCAAGTCATCATTATTTAGAGTCGCTTGAAGGCAGCTCAGAGCCGACAGAAAGTGATGTAGACTAGGCCAATTGGTGGAGACTCGATGTTCACGATCTAGGCTTCGAACCAAGACTAATTTGGACCCCCGCAACCATTACACCACTGCTCCATTGGTTATCAACCACGCAAACACGATTGACCTCGCCAAGAAGGCTTTCCTGCAAGCGAATCGAGAACACAAGCAAGAACGGGAGTAAATGCAATCTGAAATTGCAAATAAATATGAGGCTTATGATAACAAAAAGGAGTTCAAGTCTTTATTCGAAAGGACTAATCGCCACAGGCAAATAAGATCAAGAACTGGGGTCCTGGTTCACAGCAAGCAGCCTTGGCGGCGCAGTTGCAGCAAAACGATGTCTGTTTCACGAGAAAATCAAGAATTAAACAAAACCCAAACCCTAAGGAGAGCAACGGCTACTATTTATAGAGTCTTGGGCGTCACCCCCTGGATGCGTCTCCTAATGGGCCCAAACACGATACATGGTCCAACGGACCAAAAGACGGTGTCGCAGCACCCTGGTAGATTCTAGAAGCTGACTTATTTTGCCAATTCCCGTTGATTCTGAAGGTCTTTTGACATGAGACCACTTGGATTGGCTTCCTTATAAAATTATCTTTCCAACCATATGTGCATCATTGAAAACGGAGTCCGGATGCGTCCTGTGTGACCAGTTTAATGCAGACTGGTCCTGGAGGCCAAGGTAGACTCGAACTTGAGTTGCTTTGGGCCTCCACCTCGGGGATTCGAACCGAATTAGCCTCAAACCTCCTTCTTGACTTGGACACCTAGGACATGGTCAAACATGGTCATATGCATGGGTGCCATGTCCTCATCAGAAAGCCTATACAAACAAGCGAAGAAGGCCCTTACAGTTTGTAGAAGGGGATTATGTGTATCTCAAGGTGTCTCCCATGAGAGGGGTGCATCAGTTTGGTGTCCGTGGCAAGCTAGCCCCTCGATATGTGGGTCCATATAAGGTGTTGGAGCAGTGTGGCCTAGTTGCTTATCGTCTCCAGCTTCCCAATAGTTTATCCGTGGTACACAATGTGTTTCATGTATCACAATTGAAGAGATGTTTGCAGGTTCCTGATGAAGCTGTGGAAATTGAAGGGCTTCCCCTCCAGCCAGATTTGACTTATGTTGAGCACCCTGTCAAAATCTTGGATGAAAAAGAAAGAGTGACAAGGAATAGTGTGGTAAAATTCTACAAGGTGCAGTGGCAAAACCATTCAGAGGATGAGGCCACGTGGGAACAAGAGAGCTACATATTGAAGCATTACCCCCACCTTCTCTCTATCTCTGATGGGTAGTTGTTATGTTGAAATGCATTTCCTATCTCCTTCCCACACTAGGAACATGAAATCTCGGGTCAAGATTTTGTTTTAGGGGGGTAGATTTGTAACACCCTTGGTGTTACACTATACAACTTTTTGCTAAAACACTACATGAGCATCATACTTATGTGTAAATATGGGTAATATAGGGTGTGAAGCAATATACATAACTTAAAACATTTGTTGAAAATGCAAAACAAATGTTTTGTTTCATGTCACATTTTATCATTTTGGGTTCTAAATGATTTTTTATTGAACGAAAAAAGTTATAGAATGCATATGTAAAACTTTAGTATAGTTTGTAGTATGGACTTCATAGGTGATGGTGAAATACTTGCGGTCAAGAATGGGATTCGCTAGCTAGTGTATCGAATAGCTTGGAAATCAAATTCAACACGAATCCGATCATGATTTGGTCGAAATTCCTAAGTTGAAAAATGGTTCGACGAAGCTAAGTTCGACAAGTTTTGTAGGAGATGTGGGTTAAGTAGTGGCAAGATGTTTTGGCTTAGTTTGGTAGCCCTATGTACCCTCTTGAGTATAGAAAAATTGGTTAGGCATTTGAATCATCGGGTTTGATTTTTGGAATGCTTTAAAAGTCATGCGCATGACGATTCCAGTCAGTTTCAACATCTGGCCGCGGTCACCACTGCCCTATGCCATGTCGGCGCACTGGCTACGCGCGCGCGTGCCTGGTCACATCTGGCTGGCCGTGGTGGTCAGCTGCCCAAGATGTGCGGTTGCTCCTCCCACTGCTACAGCGTACACCCGTGTCAACGTCGCTGTTGTGCCCTTGGGCCACTCGCGTCATGTTGTTGCTGGCCCTGCTCCGTCGGCCGCCATCGCGTCATGCTATGCTGTGCTTCGAGCACCGCTGTGACATGCGTGGTTTGCCCACCTACCTTGCCACCACATCAGCGCTTGTCACGACGCCATGTTGCTGCATTTCCCTGGGCCGACACCATCCACTGCGACGCAATGTACTGAGCCACCGTCGGCTTGTGTGTTATGGCATTGCGGCCAAGTGTCTTGTGCACGTCTTGGTATCCCCCTTCGCTCGTGCATGCTTGTGCTTTGAGTTGACGGCCATGTCTTGCCATGATAGCGCTGAGCCAAACCTTCCCTGTTCCTCGGTCGCCATGTCGTTGGACCCACTCCTCTAAATTCATCGTAGTGGAGCCACCTCAGTCTGATTAACTCCATCCTCGGCTCCACTGAGTAGCCAACCACCCACCCGACCCCACCTTGCAGTGAGCCTCACCATGCCATGCTCCAATTTGGAGTTTTCCTCTCGCCGGGTCATTAAGACCATCGCGGCGCGCGTCGACAACAAGCCCCCTCGCCAGAGCTGCTCTCATCTAATTAGTTGCACCACCAACTTTGCCTCCACCTGCTCATCACCCTGTGCACCCTTGCCAAGTCGCTACCACCGCCTAGCCATCAATGACGCAGCCTTGCCACCGCCGTGCGCCGCTGTACCATCCGTGTGCACATGGCCAGCTCGGCTCGGGTCGTCTCTGGTTAATCCACCAAGTCTAGTAGGTTTGGGGTGAGTCGCTGATGCCCATTCTAGAGCTTGTTTATGTTGTCTATGCCTTGGCTCATGAGGATGTGGTCGCCGTCGTAGGGAGGAGTCCGCCATCATGGAGGGAGCTTGGGACAACAACTCAGTTCTCCGTCCATCGCTTTGGGTTCACGCCTAGGTAAGCATCAGCTTGAGATTGGGGGCGGGGAAGGGCTGGTCTCGCCGGTGTAACCACCGTTGCCAGCGCCACCGCGCCGGGGCGCGCACGGGTGCCTAGGGGACTTGGCCGTGGTAAAGAAGGAAAAGAGGAGGGTCATATTCGTAAGATAGCTGACTGAAGAAATAGTACTGTGGATCTTGGTTAGATTCGGTAGGAGAAGGACGACGTTTTAGCAAATGTTCTGGCGTGCGCGGGCCTTCCCGTTGCGGGCCGTTGTCGCTCGGTTGGGCCACGCCGGTGGTGCGTGGGCGCGCGCTGCGAGTTTGGGCCGCGCGGTATAATATGGTTTTCCAATTTCCAGTAAAGTTATAAATATTTATTCAATTAAGTTTTGAGCTAAACTTTGATAATTTGTAGTAAATCTTATAGATGTCCAAAAATAGTGAAACAAAATTTGTTAGGTTCACAAAAATGTTATCTATCTGTTGGTGTAGTTAGTTTACAGTTAGCTATGAGAATGATAGATTCATAAATTCAATTTAGAAAGCTTAATATTTGTAGGAATTCTTGTGGCAAATTGGTGATAGCTTTAGTTACAAAATTTTTACAGTAGGCTCATTAGATTATTATGTACTTGCTATAAATTTTGCAGCCCTAGAGTAGGTTGATAAATAGAGTAGCTATTACTCTTGTTTTATCATATATAGAGTAAATCGATATTAGGAGTAAGAATACCTTTAGTTGCTATGGTAATATATGTCATGCTTCATACTTGTTAGTGGTAACAGTAGGTAACTTAGTACCTTAGCCGGTAGGACTAGCTTAGTAACTTGATAGATGTATTTTATTTTAAGAGCTGCTGTTGCCATATTATTAAGTGTTGCATCATCATTTCATGCATGTAGATCATGAGTTGGTAGAGTTCATGCCCATGGACAAACATGATTACGAAGAGGTCATTAAGGAGTACGAGGAGGAGATCCTCGTGCAGGAGGGATCCCTGGAGCCTTTTGGTGCTAACTTTGCTGACCCACCGCCTGCCCATGGCAAGCCCCGGTGCATAACCCCTATTTTTAATGATCACTGAATATATATATGATGTGCATTTATGTTACAAACATTTTATGGAAACTACATGCATAAATATATCTACCTATGATTCCTACTAGTATAGGTCGAGTAGCTACTATGCTTAGGATTTTGGTAGCGTGAGTAACCTACCGTTACTCGCAATAGGTGATAATTATGATCACTCATGATAAAATAGTGGAAAGGAAAAGTGGTGACCGGGTAGGGATATGGTTTGGGTATTGGTGGGTGTAAGAGGTTGTGTCTTGCAGCCAACAGGGCATAGCTTGGTTACACTTTTTCCCTGTCTATGTCGGTTAAGGACCGGTCGTTGCATAAGGCTCTAGGCAAGTCACAGATTTATTATCCCAAGCACATACTTGGGTATGGGCATAGGGAAGACTCGTTGCTCTCTTGTCGTGGATCCAGCTCTTTTCGGACCGACTAATTGGAGGCGGGGATGGTGGAGGTCCTTGCACCGCACTGAGTCTAGGACTCAGGATGGCTTGGAGTCCAAGTTTGGATGGGGACCTAGAAACCTAGGACAGGAGGGTGATGGGTTAGTTCGTCTTGTGCCTAGGGTACAAGCAGGGCATGTGTTTTTGGGGTACCCAGCTAAGGGCATTGATTCGCGAATCACCAACGTTCTGGTATGGCTTGTCTACGGTTTAGCATCGTAGTAAGAACTGAAAGATGGAAGGTGATGAAATGGAACTGATTGCTCCACTCTTGCTTGAAAGTAGAACATGTGTTTACATAGAATGGCTAGATAATGAATTAATATGGCTATTAATAATATCATAAATAAGGACTTACTAATAGTATTGCTTTCTGCCAAAAAGGAAACCACTAAACCATAAAGCTTATCATATTCCTTAGAGTCGGGAAATTATTCCCACTAGTCAGATAAGTCTTGTGAGTACATTGTGTACTCAGGGCTTATTTACCCCTGTTGCAGGTAATACGTGAGAAGTACCATTGTGTGGAGGATTCTTCTGGTGGGCATAGACGGATCCTCATTCCTTATCGCTAGATGTTTATTTTTAAATTATGCTGTTTAATATTCCGCACTCTGACTTTGCAAATGTAATAATGTACCTTTTATGAACTCTAGATGTATGAAATGCATTAAGTATTGTAACTCGTTCTCATTATTGGATCCTTGGGGAAAATGTGTATCTTTTGGGTTCTCCCTTGGGGTGTGCCCAACAATTACCGCTCGCTGTAGCTTGCTTTCAGGGTGCTTAGTGTCTGGTGGAAGACGAGCGCCTCCGTAAGTGTGTTATTTTGGGCAGTTCTGCCACACCTCCCGTTGCTATGTCGGTTCCCCACCACCTTCTAGGTTGCATCTACACCATCCTTTAAGTTGGTTTGATCCAAGGGCTCATGGTGAACGCTCCATCCTATATAAGGATGCCTAGACCCCCCCTCCCTAGAGCCATCCTAGAATCCTAATTTATATTCCCCTCGTCAGTATCAGAGCTAGCTATCAAGAGAAGATTAGTCCTCTATAGAATCTAGTCTTATGAATAGAAATAGTGAGACAGAGAGTGAGTGTCGCACCCGGTTTTCTGAAGAATACCAAGCGCTAACTATATGTGTGCCTAGGATGTCCACATGACACAAATAGCGACAAATATGGAGAATATCAAGAACAATGCTTTATTATATATCAAACATAATTACAACAGAACTTACAACTTTTACAGAAGTATAGCGGAAACTATTCTTAATCTTCTCTTTGGGACTCCATACTCCATAGGGACGGTTGACTGGGGGAGCGCTCACCTAGTACTCTTGTAACATCTCAGGGAACTCCTCCTTTGAATCACCATCTAGTACCCATCCAAGATTTTTTTGTTGATTGCAAAGCAAGTGTGAGCGCCCATACTAAACAAGTATAACATGAGGGGATGCAAGGCTCAAAAGGCTAGACATGGTTGAAATGCGGTAAGCACTTTTAGTTGGTCATTTTTTATTTATTAAACCTATGTTGCTAGGTTATGCTTAAGCTCCTAAGGTGTAAGTATATTTAACATAAAGGTTGATCATATCCCAAACCATCCATAGAACCATCTATCTCGAAAAGGATCCAGGCCGCTCGTGTCCGTGAGCACTGCTAATATATCAGTTTTATACTATGCAGAGTTTGTACACTTTCACCATGAGTCGTGATTCCCTTTGCCCGAGGTGATCAGCCTCTTGACTCACTTCCAAGATAAGTCGGTAGGGATCACTACGAAGCTTTTCACCTGTCGTTCTAATAAGTAGCAGCCGCTAAGGTTTTAGTCATCTAGCCATATGCAGCCCTCCTTCAGGAGTGGCACTTATGGTTGTGGCATAGTACACACCATGGCAAGAAAACAAACATACTAACTAGTGCCCCCCTCTTGCCCTTTCGGTAAGCTATTGATGAACTAGAACAGATCAAGATACTAGGCTAAGACCAGAGACATGTAGTTCCGGTGGCTATACGATTAGTCCTGGTTTAACACTTTAAGATTAAGTCCTTACGGAGGGTAGACTAGAGCACCCAAAAGGCCCAATGCTCTAGCCCCATTCTGTCCATGTTGCTAAAAAGCATCTTTTAATACCATGTTGCATAAATCTTTAATTGTATTCTTTAGTCAATATTAGTTGGAGCAAACTGAGCATACTACCCACATGCAAAACCCATAGGTAAATCAAGGACAGGATAATCAATATCAAGGTAAATAGACTCTAGGCGGTTCATTAACATATGCATATGAACTGAGATTGTATTAAAGTGAATAGGTAACAAGGAGCCTCATATTATACTTGCCTTAACTTGCTTTACCCCCAAAGCAATACGCTCAAAAGCCTTTAGTATTCAACTTTGAATCTTCTATTTCCAATTCTCAGCTTCTAGTCTTCAGAGAACAGCTTCTTAATCACCACGTAAACCTCACCGATTGACTGAACCATATATCACCACACATACATTCATACATGGCATACAAATAAGAATATATGAGAATAGTACACCAACCAATAAAATAAGCAAAACGGTGTATCGCTACGAACACACAAACGCAAAAGACACGCTATATGCGATTCAACGAAAAAGTGACTATCGAAGGATTTTTAGTGCAACGGAAAATAAAATCTATCCATTTAACTTATTTTAGCTATAGAAACACATGTAGATATTTTCATTAATCAACTTGATTCATTTCTTAAGAAAGAGCGTAGTATAGAACCTATATTGACTTTATATTATGAAAACGATGCAAGTGATAGTATTAATACAATTAACTTTTCAACTATCAAAACACATTTGAGTAACATGAGAACCACTAACGCCACTTCGTAGAACATGCTGATAACGAAACTATGGTACAAAAGAAATGACTACCGGAGTTCTATATTATAAAAGAAAAGCCTAAATGCTTGATTTATTTTAATTAAGAAAAACCATGTGAAGGTGTTATTAATTTGGATGAATTAAAACATAATTTAATCCGAAGCCCGAGTAAAAACTACCCATGTTTTATTCCTAAACAATGTCATATAATTTAATCAAGTTAAGCTACATCTTTGAAAAAATAAAGTATATGTGAAAGCAACTAAACGAGTTTATCACATATGCAACGTGTTTAACTAATCAAATTTTATTTATAAATATTTCGATACCATTTATGCTAATTCGATTTTAACTTGTAAATACAAGTTGACATGTGAGAGCACCTAGTAGAATTGTATATGACATGTTGTTAAACTAAGCAAATTATATTTTAGAAATATATTAATATTATCAATTAATCATATTGATATTATACATAAATTGTCGAGATATAAAACATATATTACTTAATTATAAAACTATTTGCATGCATATTTAATCATTTCAATATATAGCTACATATGGAAAAACATGTGACATGAAAAACATTGCCACTAACATATAGTTCACGTTAGCATGAACCAAACGCAACTTAAACGGTGCAAAATAGAATTAGGACTTAAATTGCTTTTAATTAAAAAGTTATTGAATAATCATTAATCAAATTAATATTTAACTTATAAATGAGACATGTTAAACATCGCTGCTAACATGTATCACACACTACAATGAAACTCGTGCAATCAAATCAAAATAAAAAACCTAAATCGACTTTAATTAAACAGTGATTAATTAATTATAGACACAATTAATATTTTAATAAAATAAATTCATAAACATGTGATATGAAAACTAATATTGCTACTGCGTAGATATCCATGACACAAAACTAACACAACTGGAATGAACTGAAACGGAGATAAAACGATTAAACGATGGAGATTAACAACAGGATAGAAAAATCGTAATTAGAGCATCTTCTACCTTGGTCTTCTTCTCCAACCGTACGTGGCCATGGCAGCCATGGGGGTGCTGCTGCTGCTCGCGGAGGGAGTCAAGGACCTAACCGGGGCTTGCCTGGTCATCTAGACAGCGGCGGCACGGGGCCGCACGGCGTAGGGGCCCACACGGGCTAGACCGGGGCCGGCTCAGCCGGTGTCTGCCGGCCACTGTAGGCACAACCTGCTCCGTGCTCCACACGCGTGCTAGGGCTGGGGGCGCAGGATGGGGCAGTACAGGGCCATGGGCTAGGGACGGCGGTGTGCACTGGTGGAGGCCAGAGAGGAGGGCGCCGAGCAGACCTGTAGATAGGAAGAAGACCATCTTCTATGGTGAGTTCGCCGGAGACGTTGCCGGAGAAAGTGAAAAGAACGTGAAACGGTCAAATAGTGATGGATTCAAGAAAAGGACACTATAGTGAAGAGAACGATGAGATCTACCTTGTGGTGGTGGTGATTGACACCAGAACGTGATGGTTGGGCCAGAAAAGCTCACCGGAAGTTCGTTGGAAACCTAGCGTTTCCGAACTTCGGCGTCTGATCTACAGGGCTATGAGTGGCAGCTCGAAAAACGGGCTGTACTTATGGAATCCTCGTGTCGAGGGCTACGCCGACATATATATACACAGGGTTTGGAGATTTTGGAAAGTGGAGATATTTTAGGAATAATTGATTTTTGGAATTAAAATAATTACAGAAAATCAAAAATTACTATTTAGGCTCCGAAAAATATCTCTAAGCTCTTAAAAATACTAGAAAAATTTTTGGGGATAGATGAAAGGATAAGTAACACAACCAAAGTGGTTTTAGCTTCCAGAAAAGACTTTTGGATTGATCGAGGAAAAAGACAAGGTCCCAAGAAATAGGAATTTAATCCCGAAAAAGGTCGAAAAGATTCCTGGAAATAGAGCCATCATTCTAATGCGTCTTAAAACCTTTTCCAAGCCTTTGGATTTTGAAAACAAAGCATCTTATCTAACTTTTGTTTTTGCAAGTTTTCAAAATCTTTTTAAACCACTACTTGAATATAATATTTTGAAGATTGAGATTTGAATTTATTTTCTAAACCACTCATCATAAAACTACCAATGCAACGACATGTATGCACAAACATGTTGCTATCCTTATGTTGGATTTTAATTTAAAGAAAATTTTATTTTACCTATGTTTTTATGAGCACAAAACAATTAACAGAAATCATTTTACTCCTTTTAGAAAGTAGCTAATTTTAGGGTCTTACAGTGTGGGAAGACTTTGGAGGAGGTGCCGCCTGTCAGTGCTTTCTCTATGACTTGTACCTTGGTGGATCCAACTTCTACTTGAGCTTGCCTTCGAGATATATCTAGTCATCAACTTCTAATTCAAGTAAGAATCTTGTTTATATTGTTCATCAGGATCACGACTCTTTTTAGTGCTTTATTCCTGTTCTAGAGGGAGTAGAGTATTAATCATAAGTGTAAGCATGGTGCTTAGACTTGGGTTAATCATAGATGCACCCTGTATTCCGGAAGGTGGTAGATCGCGTGAGTGACATAAGTTCTATATAGCCTGTACTATATAGCTTCGTTGATCCTTTGTAGTCCACCTCCCGTCTGTAGGCGCATGTAGGACGTGGTTGTGAAGAAAAGCATCCTCTACTGGTGTATTTCTCTAGTAATGTCCCTAGTTGAATAGTAGAAGATATAAGCTTATCCAAGTTAGAACTAGAGAACTTTAGTTATTCTCTCTACTCTCCTATTTATCCTAACCTTGTTGCTATCCTTAGTTTAAGTTAGACCGTAGTTAGTCTCACATGTTTCCCTATGGATACGATACTTGGAATACCTCTAGGTGAAAGCTACAGCGGTATCCGTGTGCTTGCAGATTTATCTTTGTGCGCTAAATATACTAGCAAGCTTTCTAGCGCCGTTGCCGGGGAAACGGTTGCTGAATTAACTTCGAGCCTAGCTTAAATTTTAGTTTTTCTTTTAGCATGGATTCCACTCCTATCTATCAATATGCTAAACCCATGAGCGTAAGCCTAGAGCCACCAAAATCTTCAGAGCACATCCTAACACCTAGCTATGAGCTACGCCCATGTTTTATAAAATTGATACGGGATAAATCCTTCTCGGGAGAAAGCGATGAAAACTCATACTTACACCTACAAGAGTTTGAATAGACCTATGCATGCTTGCATATCGCTGGCATGTCTAATAAGACCTTAAGATGGAAGTTGTTTCCATTCTCTTTGACGAGAAGAGGTAAACATTGGTATAGTCAAACCGTAGGAAGTATGCAAGGACATTGGGAAATGTTATGTTCTAAATTTTGTTTATGTTTCTTTCCCATCTCTAAAGTGGTTAGCCTTTGGAAAGAGGTTCTAAATTTTAGACAACTAAAAGAAGAATCTCTTTGTACATCGTGGGATCATTTTAATGAACTCATCATCACTGGCCCAGACCTTGCTATTCAAGACCCTGTACTTCTTCAACATTTTTACATGGGTCTTAGCAAGGATTCCATAGAATCCCTTGATGCAGCCTATAGATGAGATTTCCTTCATTTGTCTACTAGTGAAGCAAGGGCTATGCTTGATAGAATTAGTGGAAATACTCCCTACACTAGCATTCATAATGAACTCCTCAAGAAAGAGAAGAAATCATCTCCCAATCAAGAAGAGGAAGTTCTAATAGCCAAATCAGAACCACTTCAATCCCAAGATTTAGCTATCAATCCTGAACCACCAATATCCCAAAATCTCCCAAGAGAAGAAGGAATTCCACCTTTGGAAATCCCTATTGAAATTAAGGATGACCTCTTTGGTGCTAATTTTAGGAGAATATTAAATTCTCATCTTCATAAGAGACCTTCGAGCAAATATAATTCAAATCATCTCAAGAAAGGATCTCTTAGGAAGCATCCTTATTCCCATATAGGATATTGGGAAGAATTCAAGGATGGCATTTCAAGTAATGCCATAGAAGGAGAGTTGAGCCATCTAGAAGCCATTCCTATTAGCTCCCCTTCTAGGTCCACATTAGATGTCTCATCTGAACCCATCTTTCAACCCATCCTTGACCCCAATGATCCCTCTTATGCTCTCTCTCCTAAGTGTCATGATGACCCTAGAAATCCACTAAGACAACCAAAGTATAGGAATCATGAAGGCCACAAGAATGACCAAAAAGAGCAACGACAGTGGCTGGAACGTATTAAGAACTTGTATGCAGTTGCTAAAGAATGGATGGACAAGGACGAAGCCTTATGGGTAGAATCCAAACTTGGCTTAGATCCAAACGGTGAGCTTAAATCAATCTCTTTAATAAACATGACTCATCGAAGTCTGGAGGAGGCCTTGGGCAAGATCAACCCAAGAGCCACCAATCCATGGGAAATCTTGGACAATAAAACGTCCAATGAATATCATAGGCATGGAATGATGGAAACAATGTTTCTGCTTATAGACATTCAAGAAGAAACACCCTTAGAGCTTGAAAAGGAAGATAACATCAATGAGCATGGAAGTTGTTTCATAAACACCTCATCGAATCCATGCTCATATGAGAAATCTCCTGAATCAATTGATCTCTCTAACATTATCACACACAAGATCTTCAACCCCTTTATACTTTCTGTTCCTAATTTTTTTGAAAGGCTGGTTGTAGATGCATATGTTTATGATAAATATTGCAGATCTCATTGTGTGAATCTTAAGATAGGTACACAAAGGTTGATGCTAGAGGGAAAACAACCTTACCAACCTAAAGCGTGATTCGAAGGTTCCCAAGGATGAGCTTCTGTACTAAAACAAGCACTTTCAGGGAGACAACATGAGCTTTCACCTTTTGTTATAATGCCCTTGTGAAGTGAGCATAGAAATATAGTTGTGAAAATATTCCTTTGGGTATTTTTATCACTAACTATTCCAGGTTCGAAGCAAAAAGGATGAATGATGACGATTCAAGGTATGTCCAACCAATCATCATGCAACATTAAATCACAACCATCCAAACTTGACTTTGTCTTGCAAAATTCAAGTCTGGGGGATAAACTTCTCTAAAAAATCTTATGCCATGTTGCAAATTCATCTTGGTTGTCTCTACCTTTAAGCCATGCTCAATTTGCTAAATAACAATCAAGCTCTTTCATCTCTATTTAAATAAATCTCTATAATCCTTTTATGCTACCTTTGTTTGCTATAGTGTGCTTAAGGTTTGGAGTATGTTCATACATCTTTTAAATTAAGCATGGAGCTTAGTTTAGGGGTGCTGATCGTACTTCCAAAGGCTTTTAATTTAAGCATGGTGCTTAGGTTAAAATGCCTTCCTGAATGAAATTAGAGATGGTGTCTAGGTTGACTTTTGAACCAAGAATATGCTATCATAGATACTAGTCATTTTGTTGAACTAACCCTATGTAGGAAACTTTTAATTCAATATTGGTAAGTCATGAGATGAAGCAAGACACAACTCATTCATTATAGATGTAAAAACTACATACCTCATTCAACATGGATGAAAGAACTATAAGTACCAAAATTCATTCACTTTGTCTTTTGCTGCAAGTTACCTTTGCCTTGAGCCATGCTTGTATAAAACATGATCTCTATACTAAAGTAATCCTAAAACCATATTTTCATTAGCATGGAGAGAAATTACAAAATTCTAGACAAATAACCCGTGTTTCAAAATTGTATATTCCTTTGAGTATGTGTTGTCCACTAATCCGTTGCAGGCATAAAACAATGTGAGGCAAAAGGTCTAACAAGGTGTCAAAAGATCAAAGAGTAGAAAGATAGCATGACAAAAGGATGAGAAAGAAAAGGTGTGAACTAGGAAACAAGAAGCTCATGAATAGCTTAAGCTGCGCGACTAGCCGAACAAGGAAACCTTCAAGCAAAAGGGAAGGACCATCATGAGTCATCTACCCTTCGTCATATGGTGACATTATGCTCCATTGACAAAGGTAACATCCTAAGATAAATGGTCATTATTTAAAAAGCTTTTTCTTGATTCTGGTAGGCACATAAATAAGAAACAAAATATGTTTGAGTTATAATTTACCAGATCAATCCTGATTAGCTCAACATGTCTTATTCTTTAAGCTTGTTCCTAGCACCACTTTTTTTATCCCATAGTCTTAACCAAATAAGCTAAATAGTGCACATCCTAATTTTTGAAGTTGATAGCCATAATCATATAAAGATTAATACCTTATGGACAATCTTTCCATTGGTTAAGCAGCTGAATCTTTTGATCTTATCACCCATGACATAAGTGAACAAAACACACAACATCAACTTTATCTTGTTCAAAGTACCTAAGGTTAGAGAAGAATAAATAAAGTTTTGGGTCTGTTGGTGTTCTCCCACCAACAGAGCCCATGCACTTGATCTCTACCTTGTCTTATGAGCAGGACACACTTCTAGCAAAGTGTGGGGGAAGACAGTCGACTCCCCAATTCCTACAAGTAAAGGTTTTGAACCTGCTAAAACAAAATCAAAACTCAAAACCAAGATGGATATGGTAGAAGAAGGTGACATCATCATTAGAGGCGTCATCATAAGAATCCTCATCTTCAGAGCAAACCGAGGTATTTGATCAATGAACTTCATAAGGAGAAGCCCGATTCGGAGAACTTACAACACCAAACCCTCACCAAAAGAGCTAGCTTGGGGGAGAAGCACTCCTGTGTATCTAGGTAAGCATTCTTTCCCTTTTGTTTTAGTTTTAGTTTCTTTTTATTAGTTAAAAATGATGAATGAAAAACAAAATAAAAATTTATCTTTGCATTAGTCATTTATAGTAATAATGTGTGATCTAGTAAAATTGAAAACAAAATAAAAGGTGTGTCTAGTTTCCTTTAATTTGTTTTTAAGAGCTGAATAAAATAAAGAGGACTTAGAATAATCTCTTAAATGGAAAATGATGAATAGTTGCTCTGTAGTATTCCTTTCAAGTACCTAGTTTTCAACCTCGTATTCTCTAAGTTTTGGATATGACTGATTTGATATAAAGATTTACTCTGGACTTGAAACTCGTGGGTAACGAATGCTTGCTCTAAGTCTAGATAATTGACGGATATGATATGAGAAGGTCTGAGCTACTATTTATCTTGTTCTAAGTGACACTAAAGTTCTAGAGATTTACTTTCTGAAAAACACAAAAATGCTATATGATGAGTTCCTGTATGACAAAGCTTGAATTCCTACTAGAGCCATACATGTTATTTAGGCTAGGAAAACTTCCACATATATGTTGTATACTTTTGCATTGAGTTTTGTCAAGCTTTGTTGACCTTATGATAGATTTGTCATGCTCTTAAAATCAAGATCACGTACACACCACCCAGATATGCACTACTTCTACACTTGGGCTAGGCGCAAAAACATGCCTTCCTTCTAGATCTACCTAAAAAAATGTTTTACTCCTACACTGGGGGTGAACACAAAACATGCTTGATAGGTTTTTTATCCACCAAATAAATGCTCCAAGTTCTTGTTGCTATCTCTCAAAGTTTTATTGTATAAAAGAGACATGGGGCTATGCAAAAGTTATTCATAAAAAAGAAGAAAAAAAGAGAGGTGAGAAAAAATGGACAAGTATCCAAGATATCTAAAACAATGGGTACTTAGATGCCCGCCTAAAAAAAGAAAGAGATGAATAAGATAGCCCCTGTTTTCGTGCAAAATTATTTCCAAGTTTCAAAAGAGAGATAAGTTTTCAAGGAGCATAGTAGAATTAGGTTAGCCACCATATATTCCACCATTTATCCACACACATGCATATCTTGATTTGATTGTATGACTCAACTCTCTTTGGATCTATTGTTTGACTTTACAATATATGCATTGCAAGTATGCTCTAGCTTTCTCCCTACCTATGAACTCCACAAAAGCCTTAGTGGTAGGAAGGAAAAGGGCATAACATCTTTATTGCCTTGGTGAGGATCCACAAATACCACATATATTGAGAGACTTGAGAGTGTCATACAATGGAATCTTTGAGTTTTATTTTGAAAACTTATAAAAACTTTGGAACAATGGTGGAACAAAGAACTTGAGACATAGTGCTTGACTTGATCGTTCTGTCTTTCAATTGCTCAAGACCCAAGTGAAGGTTAAGAAGCCCCATGGTTGAAGGTAATATGGGTAAGTTTGAAAGTCAGATTAGTTTATTCTAATTCAGAGGAGAATTTTTGATTGAACGCATGTGTACTTTTGAGGCGTGAAAATATTGTAGCAACTCTTGATCCATTGCTGAGTTTAGCTTTGCTCATGGACTGGCAAAGGTTAAGCTTGGGGGAAATTATTGACGGTCACTAACATTAATTATAAACTATCAATATAACCTATATTTATATTTAATTCTATCACCAAACATATGTATAGGGGTTTAAACTAATAAATTTCATGAGTTTTGGTGAATCTGTGTTTTTAACAGGGTTTATCCAAAAACACAGATCGTACATGATTCAACATACATGTCACATATTACATAAAGTTCACAGATACATTTCCATCATCAGAGTATGAAACAAAGTTATTACAAACCAAGTTTAATGGATAAAAGCGGAAGCAAATTAAGTTTGAAAGGAGCATTTGCCAACATAGTTTGATATAGTTCCAACATACGATCACAGTCCACAAAAGCATGTAGAGGGGTTAATAAAGAAGCCTACCCAAGGCTTACTCCTCATCCACAGCGGGATAGAAGCAACTCTTGCAATAACCAAGATAAACAGTGCCATCTGCAACAATGGGAAAATAAACCCTGAGTACGAGAAGGTACTCACCTAGACTTACCCATCATAAACCAGAAATAAAATGACTCCAAGGATCATGCAGGGCTGTATAAGTGGATGTAGCTTGACAACATTTTGCATAAAAAGCAATAAACTAAATTATACAATTATAATTCTGTTATCAAGTTAATTATGACTACCCATCTCTAAATTAGCAACTATCCTATGCCAATGTGGTATATCATTTTAATAGCATACAATAGTAACCATAGCAGGTATTGTAATTCCATGTTCATTCGAACCATCATATTCTATAGTACAATTAATACGATGTTGGGACTAGCCAAGCTTCTCACTATTCGGGAGAGGCAGCAATTCGAATCAATTTCAACCAGCTGAGAATTTATTCCTAACACAAACCCAGGCAGACCAAATCATTAGTCGCCTTAGGTCACCTTTGGTATAACTTAGGTACACATTTCATAGGTTCGTACCGCGTCGCACAATCGGGGACACCAAATGCCAGGATGTTTAGGCCTAGCCTACCCTTGAGCTTAGTCTGGCTCCCTACAAGGAGCGCACAATAGAATGGGGCTCGGCCTAAGTTGAGCTACTCGGCTTCGTGGTTGGATGAGTTATCCGGCCAGCTAAGTGATAGGCATGCATTCAATCTTGTTAGAAGCGCCAACAACGGTACGGTCCTTAATCGGCACAGACAGAATCACATGAGTCAACCTACCATAGACTCCACCCGACCTTGATTTACTTTTACCCCATGGTTCTTTTCCACGATAGCAAATATAGCCAACCGTGCTTCGATATCCACCTATATCTCGCAGGTGACAGGAAATCACCTGGCTTCTACCGGTCTAAGCACGGCTAAGCATATATTCGATCCTAGACCTACATAGGGTTCAAGGTGTGTATATCTGGATAAGGAATTTATATGCCTCAAGTGGTTCCAATCAACTCTTATAACCTAATACATCAATCATAAGGACTTGAGTAATATTTTGTAAAATACTAGGAGGCTTAGAATGCTCTGGGGCTTGCCTTTCAAAAAGGAAGTGGGGCGGTGATCAGGGCACTCCGGAAGCTCTTCTGGGTTCTGCTCCTCTTCTTCAGGAGCTGTGGCTTGAGGAATCTCCTGCTGGTCCCCTTCCTCTCCTTCGTTGAACTCCAGCAACGTTATCTCCTCCGTCGATCCTAGATGCATGAGTATGGCATAAGATATTGCGAATGCATAAATGCTGACAAGTATAATATGATGATACATGATGAATGCATTCTTCCACGTATTCTTAACATCATGGTGCTGAAGTAATAACAAGTGCTTCATGTTCTACTGAGTATGTGCATATCTCTTCTTGATTATTTAATTAACTACTTCAACAATGTATCTACTATATCACAAAACAGCAGCTACTCATTTTACTCATAACTAAAGTTCTACTTATCCAAATGCTGTGATCTTGGACTTTTTGGAAAGCTTATAAAATTATCTACAACTTTCCTTTAATACTCTCACTATGATTCAAGAGTTAAATTGGGCAAACAAATCATTCAATCAAATGTGTCCAGAAAGTAAACCTTTCGGACAGCAAACTTGTAACAGCTAGAACTCAAAAACCCTAAGTCCTATGGCTGTGAAAATTTAATGCAAGGTAGATTAGTAGGTTATCTACAACTTTGTTATTAACAAGTTTTACAGTAGGGACCATTATCCATATGAAATCATCCACACAATCAAAACTATACATGCAGTCCTGTATTTGAATGATAAAGCGATAATTAGTTATTTGTATACAACCAATGGCTTCTAAACTTTACCATTGACCTCAACAGTTACTATGCATCATAAGAACCATAGAAAACATCATGCTTAATCACAATCTAATTATTTCAATGCCTTTCTTATTTTAATTAAATAATTAGGGTAAATAATAAACATATACCAAATATGCATCATAAATTCTAAACAATTTACAGTGCCTTACTAATGCTACCAATAGACTACTGTAAAAGTTTTATGCCATTTTACCAAGTAAAACATCCTATGCAAAAATGACAAAGCAGAAAGGCTTAAAATAGCATAAATAGAAAACCCTAGTGAAAAGTTTCAAGCAATAGATTTTATATTTTTCTTAGCATCCATATGGTACTAGGACAACCTCCAACAAATTTCATGAATATTGGATTCATAAATAATTTATAAAAATTCATACAAGGATCACCTAATTATAAAAGGAAAATCTATAACTACAAATCCATACATGCACTAACTCTAAAATTTTTACCAGAGCTTACACTTGTCAAGAAAAGCTCACCATATAAATTTCATAACTTTTGGAGCATATGAACTCTAGATATAAAATAAACAAGTTTACATACATTTAAAACACATTTCAAGTTTCATTTTAAATCTTCCAGAAATTCTATTGCAAATGCTAATATCTTATTTTTCATGAATACTACACTTCCTAAGGAACACTACAAAATTTGGTTCACAAATTTTGGATCTCTATAGCTCAACTTATAAATTTCCAAAGTTACACACAAAAACAGGAATAAATGGACTAGCTTTCTAAACTGAGTCACTGACATACGGGTCTACCGGTCAGACAGACCCACGCGTCAGCGACCGAAAACAGGGAAGGCGGCGCTGTTCGACGCGGGTTGGCCATGGCTCATCGCCGGTGAGCTTTCCAGCGAAGCCAAGGGCACCAACATGATCTACTACTCAAACCGCGTCGGATGGTCTAGGTGGTGGCCGTGCAGGTGTGGTGGAGCGGGCTCGTCGCTGGCCATGGCGGCATGGTGGCGCTGCTCTACGGTGTGCCGGCCATCATCGGTCACGACGAATCTAGGTGAAGCGTGCAACAACATCATGGTGACCTAGTGACGCTATTTCAACTACACAAGCCTAATGAAAAGCTCCGACGAAGCATGGCCACGGTGCGGTGGTGCGGAGGTCAAAACACGGCGGCGCGGGTCGTCGTGTTCTGTATCGGTGAGACCACCAACGGAGGTAACATCTTAACACAAGCTAATACCTATCCTAACCAAGCTCTAACGCCAACAATCGGAAGAAAGGTGCATGCGAGCCGAGCGGTGGCAAGCTTGCCATGGAGGCGGCCATGGCGGCCGAGGTTCCAACGAGAGGGGAAAAGGCAATATGCCCTCACCGAAGCGCAATTGATGCAGCCAACACGTCGAGGCGGTGGAGGTGGATGTGGCGTAGCTACGTGCGAGATGGAGACAGTGGTGGTGCGGTGCAGCGCACGTGAGGTGATGGCGGAGGTGAGGCTATGCTCGGCAGCTGCTGTGGTGCTTCGGCCAGCGAAGGAGGAAGCCAGAAACAAAAAATGGGAGCGCGGGGCAGTGCGGGAGAGCGTTGGGGCTGATAAGGCGTGCTCTGGCCCGACACAGCCGCACTGGGTAGGACGCCGGTGACGCGCGGCCATCCTCGCGTCCACACAGTGCACAAGCTCTGCGACAGTCTGCCATCGAAGTCATTCAATTCAGTTCGTCAGTGTTCGCGATTTTGGCCTGACAGCATGGTTTGAAGCGAAGAAATCTCCAAATCCGTGGATTGTTAGCTAAAATTTCCTAAACCAATGTTGAAGCCCGAAGTACCAGCTCCAATTGTTGTTTAGAACTCAAGCCCTAAATCTCAACCAATCTCAAGTTATGTCATCCCAAATTCGGGCTATCAGCACTGTCAGGGTTTAAAACTTAGAAAAAATTGCTAAGTGCTGAAAACAAGGATTTGGTGATTCTTGTGAGCCTAATTCAAGCATGTTAGGAGCTAAACTATTCAATGACCCAAAAATAAAAGTTGTTCCTCTTGCCAAATACTACAACTTTGCTTTAGTGACCACCTCCATGCAAGGTCTCTAGCACATAGTTCAAACTTGGTCAAACATGCTACATTCAAATGATGGTATACACTCAACTATGGTTTAGTGATCAAATTACCCCTAACCATGAATACCAAAGTTGTTCATCATGATCTTCTAAACATGTTTAAGCTATTTGTAAGGTCACACACTCATTTCATGCATTGGTCACACATAGGGCTATCCAGGTCAGCACATATAACATCACTTAAGTACTTGATCATGAAAGGTGACTTTCATGAACAATGTTCCATTTGTTAACCTAAGTGTAGCTAATATGTTTTAGTGACTCACATAAACCAATTACATGTATTTACTCATGATCATAAGCATATATACAAAGAAACATAAAATAACAAGCAATGTTGCATATGTTTCAATCAAATGTTTCACTTGTAAAAGCTTAAATATGATGCTGGATGCTCATGCTCATGCAATGCAAGTCAATTTATGCAAGGCCAACACCTAGGGTGTTATAGACCGGCCCCACCTAGAGGCCGCCTGACCTATGGGCCCCCATGTTAGCCTCCCATTGCTATGTCTATTCCCCACCGCCTCCTAGGTTGCATCTATTCCGTCCATTAAGTCAGTTTGATCCAAGGGCTCACATTGGACCCTTTGGCCTATATAAGGACACCCAAACCCCCTCCCTAGAGCCATCCTGAAACCCTAAATCATATTCTCCTCTTCAGAATCAGAGCCATCTATCAAGAGAAGATTAGTCCTCTATAGTGTCTAGTCTTATTAATATAATTAGTGAGATAGAGAGTGAGGAAAGAGTTTGGAGGAGGTGCCGGCATGTCAGTGCTTTCTCTACGGCTTGTACCTTAGTGGATCCAACTTCTACTTGAGCTTGCCTTCGAGATATATCTGGTAATCAACTTCTAATTTGAGTAAGCATCTTGTTTATATTGTTCATCAGGATCACAACTCTTTTGAGTTCTTTATTCCTATTCTAGAGGGAGTAGAGTATTAATCATACGTGTAAGCATGGTGCTTAGACTTGGGTTAATCATGGATGCACCCTACATTCTAGAAGGTGTTAGATCGCGTGAGTGACATAAGTTCTATATAGCCTATACTATATAGCTTCGTTGATCCTTTGTAGTCCACCTCCCGTCTATAGGCGCATGTAGGATGCGGTTGTGAAGGAAAGCATCCTCTGCTGGTGTATTTCCCTAGTAATATTCCCAGTTGAATAGTAGAAGACATAAGCTTATCCAAGTCAGAACTAGAGAACTATAGTTATCCTCTCTACGCTCCTATTTATCCTAACCTTGTTGCTACCCTTAGTTAAGTTAGACCATAGTTAGTCTTACACGTTTCCCTGTGGATACGATACTTGGAATATGTAACATTCTATAATTCTGTGTAATAGAAAAATCCCAACTTTTTAAAATTGTTGCTTGAATGTGTGTTGCATGTAAATTTAGGACAAACATAAGTCAAAATGTTTTCCCTCCCACCCCAATTCAAAATCCAAGCTTTAAAACTTTTACAACAAACCACTGTCATGAAGTTGGCCAGGCCAAGTCACCAACGTGACAAGGGGAGTTTTCAAATAAAATGTTTTGGAGATAAATTAAAACTTTGGTTGAATTCGAGCCGCACTCGAATTCAACGTGCAATCCCTTCACTTGATTTATTAAATTCCAAAAGCAACAACCCCAACTCTCTCTCATCCCCTTCAAATTGAGTTTACAATAAATTGTGCACCATGTTTAGTCTAGACGCATGTGTGATTTGGATCTTCTTGTTTGTGCTTGGAGGTACCCCTGTTCTCCTAAAATTCCTTGATCAAATAGGAAGCCTTTTCTTTATAACCTCCTGATCATCAGGCCAATCTGGCCCAACCGCCTCTGGCCCACTCCATCCTATTGGCCCAATTGAGCACAAGCAACAACCGGCTGAACAAAACAGCTCACCTCCCTCTCTGCCTCACGTGCGCGACACGCACGAGACCACAGCGCTGCCGCACCGCCTCGCATGTGCTGCACGCGTGCGTAGAAGAGTTGTTGCATACTCCTGGAGGCCATGCCTGGGACCCACTTGTCAGCTGCAGCAAGAGGGGAAGCTGAGAACCTCCATTTCCCTCTTGTCTAAACCACCGTTCCCTTCCTCTCACCATACTACTCCCCTACATTCCCTCACGTGGCCCTACTCTCCGACGGAGGCCGCTGTTCCGTCCATCGCCATGTGGAGCATGCTCACACCATCATAGGCTTGGCAGAGCCAGCGTCCCGCGTTGTAAATCACGAGCGAGCGCCCTTGACCACCTCAAGACAGCACCGCGACCTGATTCCCCTTCTCGAACCTTCCTAGCTATTCACCTGCCCAGCGATTCGCCACTTGTCCGACAGCGCAACCACTGAGGATCGCCATTGTCCGTAGGACACTCCCCTCCCCACGAAACCCTAACGCTGGGACTATAAAACTCTAGGCCAAGCCCTTGGCCTCGCTATCCTCCTCCTAACCACCGCCTAGACAAGTTTGTCATGGTTTTCATTGATGACATCTTGATCTACTCAGAGATAGCAGAAGAACATGGGAAGCACCTCAGAATTGTGCTAGAGAAGCTAAGGTAGAATTACTTGTATGCCAAGTTTGAGAAGTGTGAGTTCTGGCTTGAGAAAGTTGCTTTCCTCGGCCATGTGTTGACTGCAGATGGTGTTGCTATAGACCCATCCAAGATTGAAGCAATTACCGAGTGGAAGCGACCACAAAATGTCATTGATATCAGGAGTTTTCTTAGATTAGCTGGATATTATCATAGATTCATTGAGAACTTCTCCAAGATTGCTAAGCCAATGACAGAGCTTCCAAGAACTCAAGAAGCAACTCACTACCATGCCCATCCTTGCCTTACCTAATACTCGCTAGAATTTTATTTTGTGATGCTTCCAAGCAAGGGTTAGGATGTGTGCTTATGCAGAATGATAGAGTTATTGCTTATGCTTCATGATAGTTGAGAGATCTTGAGAAGAACGATCCCACACATGACCTTGAGTTAGTTGCAGTTGTCCATGCTCTCAAGATTTGGAGGCACTACTTGATCAGCAACAAGTGTGATATCTACATCGACCATAAGAGTCTCAAGTATTTCTTCACACAGAGTGAGTTGAACATGAGACAACATAGATGGTTTGAATTGATCAAGGATTATGATCTAGAGATTCATTACCATCCTATTAAAGCCAATGTAGTGGCAGATGCTTTGAGTAGAAAGAGCTATTGTAACAGTTTGGTTGCCAAAGAGCGATTACCTAAGTTGCATGAAGAATTTGAGAAGCTAAGAATTGAAGCTTGTGACAGTGGTTACCTTCACACGCTCCAAGTCACCTACACCCTAGAAGCAAAGTTCAGAGAAGCTCAGAAATCATGCAAGGAGATCTAGAAAATCAAGAACCTTTTGCAAGAAGAAAAGGTCCAAAATTATAGGATTGCTGAACAAGGCACCTTGTGGTTGAAGAATCAACTATGTGTTCCACAAGATTACCAAATTCGAGAGAGATTCTGGTGGAAGGACATGAAGTGCAATATTGTGGCCTATGTGGCTAGATGCGACATCTACCAAAGAGTGAAAGCCGAGCATAAGAGGCCTGCAGGATTGCTTCAGCCCCTGGACATTCCTATGTGGAAATGGGAAGATATTAGCATGGACTTTATAGTCGGCTTGCCTCGCTCTTAGAAAGCGCATGACTCGATATGGGTCATAGTCGATCGTTTGACCAAACTGGCTCATTTCATCTCGGTGAAAATAGCTTACACCATAGATAAGATTGTAGACTTGTACATTGACAACATCTTACGTCTGCATGGAGCTCAAAAGACCATTGTGTCAGATAGAGGGCCTCAGTTCACAGCTAAGTACTAGAAGAGCTTCCACAAGGCCATGGGTACCACTCTAGATTATAGCATAGCTTTCCACCCTCAGACTAACGGTCAGACTTAGAGAGTGAATCAGATTCTAGAACACTTTCTTAGAGCTTGTGTTTTGACTTATGGATCTGATTGGGAGAGAAGTCTATCCTTTGCTGAGTTGTCCTACAACAACAGCTATCAAGCTAGCTTGAAGATGTCCCCATTTGAAGCCTTGTATGGCAGAAAGTGCATGACCCCACTCATGTGGTCAAAAGTTGGAGAAAGACAGTTCTTTGGACTAGCAGTGATCAAAGATGCTGAAGAGCAAGTTGCTGAGGTCAGAGAGAACCCGAAGATAGCCCATACCAGACAGAAGAGCTATGCTGACAAAAGAAGAAGAGATCTCAGTTTCAAGGTTGGTAACTACGTGTATCTCAAGGCATCACCTCTCAGAGGCATCATGAGGTTTCACGTCAAAGGCAAGCTAGCATCTCACTTAGTAGGCCCCTACAAGATCTTGAGCAGAATTGGGAAGCTCGCCTACAAGTTGAAGTTGCCACCTAACCTAGCTAGAGTACACCCCGTGTTCCACGTCTCACAGCTGAGGAAGTGCCTAAGAGTTCTAGATGAATAAGTCTAGATAGAAGCTCTAGATCTACAACACACACTTGAGTATGTTGAGCATCATGTCAAGATTCTAGATACAACTATCAAGGAAACCAGAAGAGCGACCATCCCCATGTGCAAGGGTCAATGGAGCAACCACACTGAACGAGAAGCAACTTGGGAGAAGGAAGAAGAACTTTTGAAGCAGCACCCCCACCTCTTCACTGACTAAGTATCACCTTAATCTCGAAGATGAGATTCCTCTAAGGGGGAGGAATGTAACATTCCATAATTCCTTGTATTAGAAAAATCCCAACTTTTTAAATTTTTTGCTTGAATGTGTGTTGCATGTAAATTTAGGACAAACATAAGTCAAAATGTTTTCCCTTCCCACCCCAATTCAAAATCTGAGCTTTAAAACTTTTACAACGAACCACTTGTCGTGAAGTTGGCCAGACCAGGTCAACAACATGACTAGGGGAGTTTTCAAATAAAATATTTTGGAGATAAATTAAAACTTTGGTTGAATTCGAGGAATTCAACGTGCAATCCCTTCACTTGATTATTAAATTCCTAAAGCAAAAACCCCAACTCTCTCTCATCCCCTTCAAATTGAGTTTACTATAAATTGTGCACCATGTTTAGTCTAGACACATGTGTGATTTGGATCTTCTTGTTTGTGCTTGGAGGTAGCCCCTCTTCTCCTAAAATTCCTTGATCAAATAGGAAGCCTTTTCTTTATAACCTCCCGATCATCAGACCCATCTAGCCCAACAGCCTCCAGCCCACTCCATCTCATTGGCCCAATTGAGCACAAGCAGCAGCCAGCCTCATAGCCCAGCTCACCTCCCTCTCCGCCTCACGTGTGCGACGCGCGTGAGACTGCAGCGCTGCCACACTGCCACCCATGCACTGCACGCGCGCGTAGAAGAGCCGCCGCCGCATGCTCCTGGTCGTCGTCCCTAGGACCCACTCACCAGATGCAGCAAGAGGGGAAGCCGAGAACCTCCATTTCCTCCCATCTAAATCATTGTTCCCCTCCTCTTACTGTACTACTCCCCTACTTTTCCACGTGTGGCTCTGCTCTCCAACGGAGGCCGTTGTTCCGTCTGTCGCCATGTGGAGCATGCTCACACCTTCACGGGCCCGCCAGAGCGAGCGTCCCACGCCGCAAATCACGGGTGAGCGCCCTTGACTACCTCAAGACTGCACCGTGACCCGATACCCCTTCTCAAACCTTCCTAGCTGTTCACCTGCCCTGCGCTCAGATGCTCACCATGCGTCCGGCAACGCAGCCACCGAGGATCGTCGTCGTCGAATATTTTTTTAATTTTAACCCTTTTTTGAATCTAATTTGAAATCTAACACTATCGGTTTTTTTAAACTAACACTTTTGGCCGCGCCTATTGCCTTGGCATGGCCAAATGCCTGTGCTGTGCCATGCATGGTGGCGCAGCAGAGGGATGACGTGGTGGTGACCGAAATCGCTGACCGCCGACGTGGCAGGGTCTGCCGCGCCAAGATCGGTGGCGCGGCAGTGACGCGCCACAACTGATGGCGCGGCAAGGACGGGATTAATTCCCCGGGCGGACGCTGCGGCGGTAGAGCACTACTGCCTACCAGCCAGCCAGTCAGTCACATACTCACATTGCAGCCGCGCGCACTGTAGCACTGACCACACCTTCTCCCATGCTGCCCACTCCGTCGCCCACGCCTCTGCGCGTCACTGTAGCGCTGACCACGTCATCGCACGCGCCCAGAGGATGAGGATGAGCCCTGAGGACAACATGGGCCCCCTGGTTTCCGTGATCACGTGGTGGCAGCACGCACAGCACGTTGGCAGGCAGCAGTGCTCTGCCGTCGTGGCGTCCGCCCGGGGAATTAATCCCATCCTTGCCGCGCCATCAGTTGTGGCGCGTCACTGCCGCGCCACCAATCTTGGCACGGCAGACCCAGCCACGTCGGTGGTCAGCGATTTCGATCGCCGCCACGTCAGCCATCTACCGCGCCACCATGCATGGCGTGGCACAGGTATTTGGCCATGCCAGGACAATAGGCGCGACCAAAAGTGTTAGTTTTTTTTTAAAAAAAACCGACAGTGTTAGATTTCAAATTAGATTCAAAAAAGGGTTAAAATTAAAAAAATATTCTCGTCGTCCGTAGCACGCTCCCCTCCACATGAAACCGTAATGCTGGGACTATAAAACCCTAGGCCAAGCCCTTGGCCTTGCTATCCTCCTCCTAGCCACAGCCACACCTCCTCTACCCCTCCTCTATTGCTCTACTTTCTCCTTGCCATGAAAGCACAAGCAGCCCAGGGTGCGGCTATGTCATGACAACACCGAACCCATGACCGTGACTTCAAGCTCCGCTAGGCGATTGCCTCCACCGATCCGTGCCTCCACCGTCTCCTGCCTCCATGTCTCCACAGTGAGCCCACACCTCGACGTCATCCTTGACGCCACTCCGTGTTCGCCAAGACACGCAGCACCATGGACACCCGAAGCTGTTTCCCCTACCTCCGCGACGCATTGGCGCTGAACCCATCTACATCCATGCCATGTTCTCAACCATAACCCCGATAGTCGATGAGCACACCACAACGGACTAGCCGCATGGCTGCCTGGCGTGAGGACACGTCGCTCGAGAGCACGCGTAGCCCAGTCACCTACACCGGTTGTAGCCTCGTCAATACGCCAAGCCAGCGCACACATTCTGCTGCACCCTACCACAGGTGAGCTCTTTCTCTAGCCTAGCCTTGCCCTTTTGAGTGACCACCATGCCTAACTAACTATTGCACCACCAACTGCTCAAACCGCAGCCACCGCCGAGCACCACTGCAATGAGGATGGAGCCATGGCATCATGATGGAACGAACGCCACAGTGTCGAGCTTCTCACGGCCTCACGCGTCCTGACCTCGACAATCCCGCTAGTGAACCCTCCTCTGCCAAGCTCCCACCTTTCCTTCATCGCCCGGTTGTTTGAGTGTCCCGGCCATCGAGTTGGCTTGTTTCCTGCCTTGCACAACACAGCGCAGCTACGCTAGTCGAGGTCGCCACGGCTGTGAACCTACACTGGCATAGGCGCACACACCTTCACGTAGTGACACACGGCCGTGCCTCCACACGCCACTGCGCGAGCCCTGTCGCACCTACACCGGTCACGGCCACGCACATGATCACCGCGCCAAGGCATCACAGAATGCCCAGCGCCAAGCCCGTTAGTGAGCCATCCGTATCTAAAGGCCTCACCTTTCCCTATTCCTCTCTGTGTCCATACCTGTGCCAGCCTTTGAGCCAGCGTGTTTACCCTACAGGGGCGCGATGCCGTGCTAGAGGCCACCCACGGCCGCCGCACAGACACGGTGCCTTCAAACTCACGCTTACGCGTACCTCGCAAGGGCACGACACTGTGGAGCATCCACGGTTGCGACTACGCACAGGAGCACGCACTCACGCATGGTCACCAGCTCTTGCACAGCGAGGCACACCTCCTCGACATGGTACCGATTCACGGGTCACGGCGGCGACACGCCACCCATGGTTGTCGTGACCTCGCCATCACACGCTTCACCCTAGCCACGGCACCAGGCACTGCACTGTTGAGGCCTCACTACCACCATGCATGCATGAACCTTGTCTATAGCCAGAAGCCCCAACCTTTTCCCTTGACCCAGAGTTCACCGCTGGATGGAGCCTGTTTCCACCGTAATCACGAAGCACCATGACTGGAGCGCCGCCAACGTTCCTTGCCACTGTTGGAACCCCATAGTGGAGTCATGCCCTTTTGCTCCATTTTAGCCAGCCCAGGCCTCCCTTCACTTGTCTTCACTTGCACAGCACGTTGGAGACCACCTCGCCGTAGGAGCATGCGAGCTCGCGCTTGCCGCAGCAAGAGCCACCGTCGAGCGCTTGCTGGCCTCCTATCAAGCACTTGGAGGGTGCTCCTGTCCCCCTCTGCCTTCTCTTGTTGTTGGGCCAGCAGCAGCGATTAAGCCCGCCAGGCCCATCACGGTTCCTAGCCTAGCGCTGGCCCCTCTCTCCTTTTCCCTCTCTTTTCTTCCCTAGGCCGGCTGGTAGCGCCAAGCCTAGCTCAGCTTCTAGCCCACGCACGAGCTCTCTTTCCCTTGCTGATGGGTCAGCAGCAGCACAAGTGAGCCTGCCTGGCTCTTAGCTTTTTCTTTTCTCTGTTTTTCAGAGCACCTTGCTAACATTCATTCCAGCCCCAAAAATTAAGAAACTAGTTTCATAATTTTTATAAAATCCTACTCTACCTCCCAGTGCAGTCCTTGAGTCTTTTTGGGTTAGTTTTTGTTGCTTCTCATTGGTGGCCATTCTCGGCATTTTCTTTGCGTAGTGATGACTCGAGCTCGGATGGATCCAACGACGCATACGAAGGTGATGGATCTCGATGGTGGACAACCCCGACTTCTAGAGACACGTACCACTACTTCCTCGACATCGTAGGTGTCATGGCAACACCTTATCTTAGAGAAACCTATTAGGCATTGCAAGTAGAAATGCTAGTGCTCTACTTTACTCATTTGCTAGTATATGTGATGCATGTTATTGCCTAAGCCTTGATTGCCTTGATTGAAAACCCCTTCACCCTGACTACCCAGCTTCGTGCTCACACTTATATATTGCCTACCAGCTTGCTTGCATTTACTTCCATCATTATTACATATATGCCTTGTTATGTGATGTGATGGTTGGTTGGTGTTGTGGTTGGTGGATCAGGGTTGGCCATGGGGCTTCCCCGTGAGATAGATGGTAGGTTGGCATGATGGGAGCATTGACTCCCATGTGGGTGGTGGTGATTGAGGAGTTCTAGAGATATTCCTTGCCTTGACCTGTTGCTTTGGTGATATCGGCCATAGTGAGAGGATTTACCCTGGAGGGGTGCACTTGGTGAATGGAGTGCCTCGGATCTAGTTCTAATGGATATGATGGTTATGACGTGACAAGCGTGTGGTGGTGGCTACCCATGAGTGGTGGGCCATGTGATATTGGTGGAAGGTGCTTACTCTGGCCAATTAACGACTGTCGTGGGTTGATGCCAAGGACACGGGACTATGTTAAACGTGCACGCCACATGCCCTAAATGGGCAGGGCCCATTATGTTGAGTTAGTGCAGACTAGGACAGTTCTATGGGAGGAGAGGTGCATGGGGTTCAACCCTAGGAGCATAGTGTGAAGGATGCTGATGGTTTTGTGGCTACCCTAATCATGATCCCAAGTGTATACGTCGTGCCATATGCTACTCCACTTGGGGGCAGACTGTTGAGGAATGTGCTAGTTCTTGAATGGTGTTTGCCTAGACCACGACAACGGTCGATGATGGTGATCCTGTTGGGTATAGGTGTACACACTCAACAGAGTTAAAACTATACGTATAGCCACAATCTCGGTCAAGATCATTCCTATGAACTATTTCACCCCGCTAGTCTTCTCTTGTGCTTTGCTTCTCTCCCGAAGATAGGTCCATCTTGAGGCCGTTGAGATGAGGGGCATGCGGAGGCTGCCTCATCACTTAGACTGAGAGAATGAGGGTGTTGTGAGGGGTGATGAGTGGTGAGATGTGAGGATGAGTGGTGAGATGTGATGATGAGTGGTGATATGTGATGATGAGCGGATGGTGGGATTGAGTGTATGGGTTGGGTTTTAGAGAAGATCTATATTATTTAATTGACGCTTCTACATGCGCTAAGGATGCAAACTACAGCCAAACTATTAGGATCGCCAGATCCCTTTATTTTCAATTTTCCACTAAAGCTCATTGGTGTTGACCATAGCCTGCACACATTTGGAGGTGTGTAGTTTTCTTGACTTGCAGTGGTGTTGGAGATTGGTAGTTAGTTTGCGGTATACTCTCAAGGATGCCCATAGATTGGAGATTCGCCAAGCTTCACTACTACGAGTAGAGCCTCATTGTTTTGTTTGATCCTAGCCTAGAGAGCTTGTATTAGGTTAGTTCTATTCCTATTTTTGTACTCTGTTGTTGTATGACTTTGTAATCAACTAAAAAGTGGACGCCCGTGATAGCTGAGGTATCCTAGGACTATCATAGAGGGGCAAGAGAGCCGGTGTTTCAAGTTTTGAAATCCTGGTTCATTTCAGTTGTTATCGGAGCCATACTTGACTGTAGGTCGCAAACTTAGAACTGGACGTTAGTCTAGGAGCCAACAAGTCTGTCTGACTACCCCCATCGAAGAAGCTGATGTTTAGTGGACCCTCCCTGCCATACTGATCTAACTAGATAGTTGCGTGAGTAGGTTTGTAATGCTTGTTGAGTGATTGGCTCTTGTTGTTTGTAGTGTTTCTTATGCTTGAGTGTAGCATAGTAAAACTATTTTCTATGTGCTTGTGTGTGATTCCACCTCTAGATAACCTAACCCAAGCCTACCTTACCCTTTTGTTGACTAGATGTAGTCCTAAGAAGGATATCAAGGCTGGAGAAAAAGAAGGCTTGAGCTAAACAAGCAAGACAACCTATCAGTAGTCTCAGCTTGGAGAGTCCGATGGACATCGACCCTGGTGTGAACCTTGGACACCTAGAGCCTGACCAGAGTCCTAGACCTGAGGCTCTAGAAGTACCAAGCTTGATAGTACCTATAGCTCAATAGACCCGTATCCTACAGAAGATTGCTGATGTAGTAGCACCTGATCCATCTCATGAGCCTTTCATCAAGAAGTTTAAGGAGTTCTACAAATTGAAACCTCCTACCTTTGATCATGCTGAAGACCTAATCGAGGCAGATGATTGGTTATGTGGAATCAAAAGAAGGCTTGAACTGGTGGAATGCACTGACAAGGAAGGTCTGAACATTTCCACCCTATAGCTTAGAGGCATTGCTAACTGGTGGGATTGCTTTTGTGCTAACCACCCTGACGCCACCAATAATGGTTGGATGGAGTTTGCACAAGCATTCCACAAGTACCACCTCATGGAAGGAACAATGGAAGCAAAAGCAGAAGAGTTAAGAACTTGCAAATGGGTACCATGTTAGTTCGATAGTACACCACCAAGTTCATACATCTATTGAGATATGTGCCCAAGTACATAGAAATACTATTATATGAAGGGTCTTCCCCGAGCCATGCAAAGCATTCTCGTCGGTCATGATTTTCTGACTTTGAAGGAGCTGATCAACAAAGCTTCTCTAGTGGAGATAGATTTGAAGCAGATTGCACGCTCACATCTTGCGGTCATGCCACTATAATGATGATTGACATCTTACCTTAGGTGTAGAGGCATTTGATCCATACATTACCACTCAAGTGAATGACATCCATACAATAGCACACCGTATGGACGATGAAATTAAAACCCCCCAAGTTAGTACTTAATTAGCCACCTGAAGTACTTAACTGGGCATAAAGGAAGTGATCACTAGCACACTTTAGATTCAAACTCTAGGTTTTAAAACACCTATATATAGCTATAAGTTGCTAAAAACTGGTTTTGGAAAACAAAAACCTTTGTTTTAAATACACATGTGGCAATTAATGTTGAATCTTGCTCTAATGCCAGCTGTCGTAAAATGGACCAATTTATAAGAGCACAAGTACAATGGCAGCCCGCAAGTGGTCGCACTATCATACTTGAGCCCATATAAACCCTGTAGTCCATCGAGTACCATGATGGGTCTCGATTGACCATCAACATACAACCAAGATCGTACATGATTCAACATATATGTCACATGTTACATAAGGTTCACAAATATAGTTCATTCATCATAGTACAAATTAAGGTTATTACAAACCAAGTTCGATAAATAGTAGTAGAAGCAAATTAAAGTTTGAAACTAACATCTACCATCATAGTTCAAATACATAGTGCCAGTTCATGATCACACCCCCACAAAAGCATATAAGAAGAATTAATAAGAGATGCCTGCCCAGGGCTCACTCCTCGTCCACGGCGGGACAGAAGCAGTTCTTGCAATAGCCATGATAAACTGTACCATCTGCAACAATTGGAATAAAACCCTGAGTACGAGAAGGTACTCAGCTAAACTTACCCGTCATAAACCAAAAATAAGGTGACTCCAAGGATTATGCAAGGCTTTATAAGTGGAGGTAGCTTGACAACATTTTGCATAAAAAGTGACTAATTCAGTTATACAATTATACTTTGGTCATCAAGTTAATTATAGCTATTCATCTCTAGATTAGCAATTAACCTATGCCAAACATGTGGTATGTCATTTAGTAGCATACAATAGTAACCATAGCCGGTGTATTAATTTCATGTTCATCCGAACCATCATATTCCATATCACAGTTACTATGATGTTGGGGTAGCCAAGTTTCTCACTGTCCAGGAGAGATGGCGATTCGAATCAATTTCAACTAGCTAAGAATTTATTCCTAACACAAACCTTGGTAGACCAGATCAATGGTCACCTTTAGTACAACTCAGGTACACATTTCACGGGTTCGACCAGCGCTGCACAATCAGGGACAACCAGCTGCCAGGACAATCAGGACTACCCTGCCCTTGGGCTCATGTCTGGCTCCCCACACATCCTTACTACCATCGAGAGTGTGCACTTTTATGGAACGGGCCCAGCCTAAGTTGAGCTACTCAGCTTCATGGTTAGAACGAGTTATCCAGCCAGCTAAGTGAGAGGCATGCATTCAATCTTGTCAGAAGTGCCAACAACGGTATGGTCCTTAATCGGTGTAGATGGAATCACATGAGTCCACCTACACATAGACTCCGCCCGTCCTCTATTTACATTATCCCATGGTTCTTTTCCACGATATCAAATATAGCCAACCGTGCTTCGGCATCCACATATATCTCATAGCTGATAGGAAATCACCCGACTTCTATCGGTCTAAGCATGGCTAAGCATATATTCGAGCATAGACCTACACAGGGTTAAAGGTATATGTAACTAGACAAGGTAGTTCTATGCATCAAGTGTTTCCAATCAACTCTTATAACCTAATGCATCAAACATAAAGGACTCAAGTGATATTTTGTAAAACATGGGAGACTTAGAATGCTATGGGGCTTGCCTTTGAGGAAAGAGGTTGGCTGGTGATCCGGGTACTCAGGGAGATCTTTAAGAGTCTGCTCCTCTTCTCCTAGAGCTATGGCCTAAGGTGTCTCCTGCTGATCCTCCTCCTCTTCTTCGTTGAACTCTAACATAGTTATTTCTTCGGACGATCCTATATGCATGAGCATGGCATAAGATATTACGAATGCATAGGTGATGACATGTATAATATGATATGGTGTGATTAATGCATATTCATAAGTGTTTTCAACAGCATTGCATTAAAGTAATAACAAGTTGCATCTTATTTTACTGAATACGCGCGTATCTCTTCTCTACTACTTAAGCAAACACTTATGTAAATCATTTTCTGGATGGCAAGACAACAGCCACTTTTTTGACAATAACTAGAGTTATACACATCAAAATAATATGCTTGTGGACATTTCAGAAATCTTATGAAATTGTCTACAACTTTCTTTTAATCATCTTAATGTGATTCAGTAGCTATCTAGGTCAAACAAATCAATCCCTCCGATCTATCTAGAGAGCAAGCATTTCTGATAGCAGACTTCTAACAACTATAATTCTTAAACCATAAGGCCTATGACTATGAAAATTTAACACCAGGTAGATAAGTAAGTTATATACAACTTTTTTATTAGCAAGTTTTGCATTAAAGACCATCATCATCATGGAATTATCATCACAACTGAAACTATACATGTAGTCATCTAGTTGAATTATAAAACAATAATTAACTAGTTGCATACTACCAATTTCTTTTAAGCCTAACTAATAACATCAACATATCACATGCATCTCATGAACCACAGAAAACATCATGGTTAAACATAACTAATTTATTTATATCCATTTATTAATTTACTCAGATAATAGGGTGATTTAAAGGATAAATACTTCCAATGCTTAATAAATTCTAAGCAAATTACAGTAGCCTACAAATGACCTTAGTAGCCTACTGTACAAATTTCATGCCATTTGGAGAAGTACAACTACCTCAACAAAAATGACAAGTTACATAGGATTATTTTAGCAAAAATAGTTTAGCATAGTGAAAAGTGTCAAACAATAGATTTAATATTTTTCTTATATTCCTCTAAGCATAAGAATACTGTGTAAAAATTTTCATGATCATATGTTTTGTATTTTTACCCCAATTAATTCCACTAGAATCTAGCAATAAATTAGGATTAAATATGAAGACCATATTCAAAGTATGCTTACAATAGGTTTAATATTTTTCCTAGCTAGAGCATGTCAACACAAGACCAGAAAAATTGGAATCATAATTTTATCACTTTTCTAACTCCAGCTATGCAATTTACAAGATAGAAACCATTTAAAAAGCATTTATCTAGCTACATTTTATTCTCCTAGAAAAATACTAGAAATAGTGCATCTCATATTTTTATCAAATACTACACTTCAATATGAAACTAACAAAATTTGGTTCACCCCATTTGGACACTCCTAGCTCTAGATATGAATTTTTGAAACATACATTCAAATCTAGAAAAATAAATCAGAAAATCAAACACTACATAGACTGATAATCAGGGCCCGCGGTCAACGGGGACCCACACGTTAGTCACACAGAATAGAGTACAACAGTTGACCGGCCATAGCTCGTCATTGGCACCTGTTCCATCTCATGAGCCTTTCATCAAGAAGTTTAAGGAGTTCTATAAGTTGAAACCTCCTACCTTTGACCATGCTGATGACCCAATCGAGGCAGATGACTGGTTATGTGGAATCAAAAGAAGGCTTGAACTGGTGAAATGCACTAACAACAAAGGTCTGAACATTGCCACCCTATAGCTCAGAGGCATTGCTAACTCATGGTGGGATTGCTTTTGTGCTATCCACCCTGACTCCACCAACAATGGTTGGACGGAGTTTGCACAAGCATTCCACGAGTACCACCTCATGGAAGGAATAATGGAAGCAAAAGCAGAAGAGTTTAGGATCTTGCAAATGTGTACCATGTCAGTTTGAGAGTACACCACCAAGTTCATACAACTATTAAGATATGTGCCCGAGTACACAAAAACTAAGAAGCGAAGGAAATACTATTATATGAAGGGTCTTCCCCGAGCCATGCAGAGCATTCTCATCGATCATGATTTTTTGACTCTGAAGGAGCTGATCAACAAAGCTTCTCTAGTGGAGATAGATTTCAAGTAGATTGCACTAGAAAAAGAAGTGCTCCGCAATGAGAAGAAAAAGATGCCTCAGCCCAATCCTCAGTATTTGAGCTCTCAAAGGCTTAGAGTTGGAAATAGGAAGCTACCTAGACCCCCACCACAACAAGCCCTGGGACAACTATACTATCACCATAGGGAACCACCTATCAATACCCTGTTGAGCCTATTCTTGAACCATGTGCCAAGAAGCCTTCCAAGTGCATTAAGAGCAAGAAGAAGAAGAAGAAGAAGGTGATCGTTGTTTGCCACACATGGCACTAGATTGGACATAAGGCCCAAGCTTGTCCTCAGCGTCCGCTATCTACCCAACTTGGACTACTTGAGAGTTGATCTCCACCGACTAGAATCATGCTAGCCATATCATTCAGAGATCATGGAAGACTTAATCACGTCACAACAAAGAATGCAATGGAAGCCCCTAAAGTTGTGCTTGGAAAGCTAGAAGTAGAAGGAGCCCCTGCAATAGTCTTGTTTAACTCAGGAGCCACCTATTCCTAAGTCACCTCAAAGTTTGTGTAGCAATAGTATCTTCCTATCGAATGTTGAGGTAGATCCATGATCACTAGCTCTCCCCTTGGAGATGTCAGCTGTACTTTGTTATGTGAATCAGTGAGACTCAAGATGGTAGAGTACATATTTCTAGCAGATTTGATAGTCCTGAAGTCTGATGGTGATATTGATGTGATTCTTTGTGTGGTTTGGTTGATCAAGCATAAGGGTTTGATCTCTAGCTCCCCTT
The DNA here is from genome assembly GCF_019320115.1 of Miscanthus floridulus. Classification (NCBI taxonomy): domain Eukaryota; kingdom Viridiplantae; phylum Streptophyta; class Magnoliopsida; order Poales; family Poaceae; genus Miscanthus; species Miscanthus floridulus. The sequence goes on from NC_089595.1 coordinate 59,820,374, forward strand.
GATCTATTACCTTAGTGTACCCTAGAGGTTTTTGAGTGTAGATTGATGCTACACATCGACTAGATATTGCAGAGAAAGTTGAACTTCATGCCCTGATAGAGAAGACATTGCAAGATGTGCCAGTTGTCTATGAGTACCCAGACGTCTTTCCAGACAAGTTGCTAGGAATGCCACCTAATTGGGACATTGAGTTCATGATTGACTTAGTCCCTAGAACAGGACCAATAGCCAAGCATCCATATAGAATGGCAGTCGATGAATTAGCAGAGCTCAAGAAGCAGTTGCAAGAGCTAGCTGATAAGGGTTTCATTAGGCCTAGTGCCTCACCCCAGGGATCTCTCGTACTGTTTGTGAAGAAGAAAGATGGTTCTATGCGGATGTGTGTTGACTACCGTAGCTTGAATGCCGTCAAGATAAAAAAACAAGTATCCATTGCCTCACATAGATGACTTGCTTGATCAGTTGCAAAAGGCAAAGTACTTCTCCAAGATTCACTTGAGATCTGGCTACCATCAGATGAAGACTAGGCTTGAAGATGTTGCAAAGACAACCTTTATCACCATATATGGCCAATATGAGTTCATTGTTATTTCTTTTGGGTTGACCAATGCACCCGCATATTTCATGAACATGATGAACAAGGTCTTCATGGAAGAGTTGGACAAGTTTGTTGTGGTTTTCATTGATGACATCTTGATCTACTCAGAGACAACAGAAGAACATGAGAAGCACCTCAGAATTGTGCTAGAGAAGCTAAGGTAGAATCCGTTGTATGCCAAGTTTGAGAAGTGTGAGTTCTGGCTTGAGAAAGTTGCTTTCCTCAGCCATGTGTTGACTATAGATGGTGTTGCTGTAGACCCATCCAAGATTGAAGCAGTTACCGAGTGGAAGCGACCACAAAATGTCACTGATATCAGGAGTTTTCTTAGATTAGCTAGATATTATCATAGATTCATTGAGAACTTCTCCAAGATTGCTAAGCCAATGATAGAGCTGCTATAGAAGAATGCCCCCTTTGTGTGGAATGAAGCATGTGAGCAAAGCTTCCAAGAACTCAAGAAGCGACTCACTACCACTCCCATCCTTGCCTTACCCGATACTCGCCAGAATTTCGTGGTATTTTGTGATGCTTCCAAGCAATGGTTAGGATGTATGCTTATGCAGAATGATAGAGTGATTGCTTATGCTTCATGATAGTTGAGAGATCATGAGAAGAACTACCCCACACATGACCTTGAGTTAGCTACAGTTGTCTATGCTCTCAAGATTTGGAGGCACTACTTGAACAGCAACAAGTGTGATATCTACACTGACCACAAGAGTCTTAAGTATTTCTTCACACAGAGTGAGTTGAACATGAGACAATGTAGATGGTTTGAATTGATCAAGGATTATGATCTAGAGATTCATTACCATCTTGGAAAAGCCATTGTAGTGGCAGATGCTTTGAGCAGAAAGAGCTATTGTAACAGTTTGGTTGCCAAAGAGTGATTGCCTGAGTTGCATGAAGAATTTGAGAAGCTGAGAATTGAAGCTTGTGACAGTGGTTACCTTCACACGCTCCAAGTCACCTATAGCCTAGAAGCAAAGATCAGAGAAGCTCAGAAATCATGCAAGGAGATCTAGAAAATCAAGAACCTTTTGCAAGAAGAAAAAGTCCAAAATTATAGGATCGATGAACAAGGCACCTTGTGGTTGAAGAATCAACTATGTGTTCCACAAGATTAGCAAATTCGAGAATCCATCTTATCATAGGCACAACTCTAGGTATTCCATTCACCCTAGTTGCACTAAAATGTATTGTGATCTTCGAGAGAGATTCTGGTTGAAGGACATGAAGTTCGATATTGTAGCCTATGTGGCTAGATGTGACATCTACCAAAGAGTGAAAGCCGGGCATAAGAGGCCTGCAGGATTGCTTTAGCCCCTAGACAGTCCTGTGTGGAAATAGGAAGATATTAGCATGGACTTTATAGTCGGCTTGCCTTGCTCTCAGAAAGGGCATGACTCGATATGGGTCATTGTCGATCGTTTGACCAAAGTGGCTCATTTCATCCCGGTGAAAATAGCTTACACCGCAGATAAGCTTGCAGACTTGTACATTGACAACATCTTACATCTGCATGGAGCTCAAAAGACCATTGTGTCGAATAGAGGGCCTCAGTTCATAGCTAAGTACTGGAAGAGCTTCAACAAGGCCATGGGAACCACTATAGATTATATACAGCTAAGTACTAGAAGAGCTTCCACAAGGCCATGTGTACCACTATAGATTATAGCATAGCTTTCCACCCTCAGACTGATGGTCAGACTTGGAGAGTGAATCAGATTCTGGAACACTTTCTTAGAGCTTGTGTTTTGACTTATGGATCTGATTGGGAGAGAAGTCTATCCTTTGCTGAGTTGTCCTGCAACAATAGCTGTCAAGCTAGCTTGAAGATGTCCCCATTTGAAGCCTTGTATGGTAGAAAGTGCATGACCCCACTCATGTGGTCAGAAGATGGAGAAAGACAGTTCTTTGGACTAGCAGTGATCAAAGATGCTGAAGAGCAAGTTGCTAAGGTCAGAGAGAACCTGAAGATAGCCCAGATTGGACAAAAGATCTATGCTGACAAAAGAAGAAGAGATCTCAGTTTCAAGGTTGGTAACTATGTGTATCTCAAGGTGTCACCTCTTAGAGGCACCGTGAGGTTTCACGTCAAAGGCAAGCTAGCATCTCGCTTCGTAGGCCCCTATAAGATCTTGAGCAAAATTCGGAAGCTTGCCTACAAGTTGGAGTTGCCACCTAACCTAGCTGGAGTACACCCCGTGTTCCACGTCTCATAGCTGAGGAAATGTCTGAGAGTTCCAGATGAACAAGTCCAGATAGAAGCTCTAGATCTACAAGACACACTTGCGTATGCTTGATGAACAAGTCCAAACAGAAGCTCTGGATCCCAACTGTTTAAATTTTTTGCTTGAATGTGTGTTGCATGTAAATTTAGGACAAACATAAGTCAAAATGTTTTCCCTTCCCACCCCAATTCAAAATCTAAGCTTTAAAACTTTTACAACGAACCACATGTCATGAAGTTGGCCAAGCTAGGTCAACAACGTGACAAGGGGAGTTTTCAAATAAAATATTTTGCAGATAAATTAAAACTTTGGTTGAATTCGAGCCGCACTCGAATTCAATGTGCAATCCCTTTACTTGATTTATTAAATTCCTAAGCAAAAACCCCAACTCTCTCTCATCCCCTTCAAATTGAGTTTACAATAAATTGTGCACCATGTTTAGTCTAGATGCATGTGTGATTTGGATCTTCTTGTTTGTGCTTGGAGGTAGCCTCTCTTCTCATAAAATTCCTTGATCAAATAGGACGCCTTTTCTTTATAACCTCCCAATCATCAGGCCCATCTGGCCCAACTGCCTCCGACCCACTCCATCTTGTTGGCCCAATTGAGCACAAGCAGTAGCCAGCCACACAGCCTAGCTCACCTCCCTCTCCGCCTCACGTGCGCAACACGCCCGAGACCACAACGCTGCCGCACCGCCTCGCGTGGGCTGCATGCGCGTGTAGAAGAGCCACTGCATGCTCCTAGATGCTGTCCCTAGGACCCACTTGCCTGTTGCAGCAAGAGGGGAAGCCGAGAACCTTCCTAGCTATTCACCTACCCAGCGCTCAGATGCTCGCCACGCGTTCGGCAGCACAGCCACTGAGGATCGCTGTCGTCCGTAGGACACTCCCCTCCCCGCGAAACCCTAATGCTAGGACTATAAAACCCCATGCCAGGCCCTTGGCCTTGCTATCATCCTCCTAGCCACCGCCACACCTTCTTGGCCCCTCCACTGTTGCTCTGCTTTCTCCCCGCTATGAAAGGTGAAATTTTCGTATTTTAGTCTCTTTTGAAAACAATTTTTAGAAAAATACCAACGCCAAAACAATTTCTAAAAATAGACCATTTTTAGGCGTCTTAGCACATGACGCCGAGATATGAGGCTCGGCGTCGTGTCACTCCACGCCGAGGTACTGCCACGTCACGGGAGACCGGGGTCGTCGTCGACACGTTGGCGCGTGGGTCCGAGAAGTCGGCGTCGTGTCAGCCGACGCCAAGTGCCCAACATCGGCACGGTCGGACTGACCGCCGAGCTCTAGCCCCATCCGGAGCGCGGCCCAGGCGGCCCAACAAAGAACGGTGGCCCAGAAGCTCGGCGTTGGGTCACTTAACGCCGAGACTCCAGACCTCGGCGCGGCCCGACTCAATGCCGAGGTCTGCACCCTTTAGGCCACGCCGAGGCCCCTTCTTCTTCTTCCCTCCCCTCCTCCATTCCCCCACGGCTCCCAAATCCCCCACGGCCCCCACGAAACTCTAACCTCCAAAATCGACCCCCGGTGCCCGGATCTCGTCTCCTGAAGCTTCCTTGAGGTAATGGTCCCTCCCCTCCTCCATTCTATCCGCGTAGATGTGCTTACATTGTCCCTAATCATTTGGAATCATGGTTGTTTGGTGATTTGGTATATTTGTGTTTGCATTTGCAAAATGTATGGCTTAGGATGATTGAGTGCATTGTTGTTTAACTGTTATATGTGATGAACATGTTAGGTTAGTTTGGTTTCTAGTTATTTTGGTCATTAGGGTTATTTGTTTATTGTAGGTGTCATTAGGGTTAGTTATTTGTTGGTCATTAGGGTTACTATGTATTTTATTAATTTGTTGGTCATTACATTTCAATTTGTTATGACCAAGGCGTTTTCTTCGTAACGTTAGGATGCCAAGGCGTGGTAAAGCTCGTATTCCAAGGTAATCCCAATGTTTATTCATTATCTGTGCAACAAATAGAAAACCCTAGGTTTAGGTTTGGTTCTCCGTTAATATGACTAAATTCTTTCAATTGTAGCTATGGTCGCCAGAGGGCAAATCCGTACGACCTAAAGCCTCTCCCTGAAGGTGTTCGTCGACCAATGTGCTTTTGTGGTGATCCTTGCAAGGTAGACATCTCTGAAGATGAGGAAACATATAGGCAGAGGTACTGGATGTGTCCCAATTATGCATGGGAACCTACAAAGCAACAACGCCGTGTATCGTTTGTGAGGAATTTTTATTTTGTTAATTAATTTTCTTGTGATATTAAGTATTGCTTATTTATTTGTTTTGTAACAATTTGTTTTTCTTGCAGACCGTTCCACCACTGTGCGACTTTGAGCAGTGGATTGACACTGAGATCAAGGAGTCGGACAAGCAGCGTCTAGAAGGCCTGAAGGAGTGGGATGCGGAGGTTAAGGAGAGGTTTGAGCAGAGACGCAGACTGGAGGCTATAGAAAAGGAGCATAAGGAAGAGGAGGAAAGGAGGCGTGTTGCTGCGTACCGGGCGGAGAGGGAGAAGAAGATTGAGCGTGTGCACCGAGCGAAGGCAGCGATGGAGGAGAATCCCGATGCCGAGAGGAAGGGAAAGTGGCCTCGTTGCACTCAGTAGGTATTTGGTTCATTCACGAGCGATGTCGTGTAGCCCTGGACTTTTTTTACTATGTTGTAATGCACTCTGCTTTTATTTCAGATGAACTTATTCCCTGGACTTTTTTTATTATGTTGTAATGCACTATGATTTTATTTCAGATGGTCTTATGCCATGTACTTCGTTAACTATCCGAAGACTATAGTGGTACTGTTTGTATCACTGAAAAGACTACTTGTGTTGTTGCAGTCACTGAAAGGGCTACTAGTCTATTTGAAAACTCACTGAAAAGCCTAGATTCGTTTACTGTTGTATCTGTATACACAATGAATTAATATCAGAGTGATGTACTGCATTTAGATGAAGTGACAAAACACAGGTGTAGCCTTTTCAGATGAAATGACCAGTCATGGTTGTAGGCTTTTTAGATGAAGCATCTAGCCTTTTCAGATTCAATAAATGAGTATGCACACATGTTTTTGGTCACGTAGCATTCATGGTGAACCTGCCTTCATCTCTATATATAGTGCTCCATGTCTTGCTCCACATCCACACAACTTGTTTTCTGGTTTAGTTTTAGCAAATGTCGAGCGGAGGTTCCTCGAGTGGAAAGGGTTTAGGTGGAGGGAGAGGAAAGGGGGTGAGGAAGGGACCTCCGATTGTGTGGGAGGGTTCTCTGGGTCCTGATTCTTTTGAAGAAGCAATAGAGGAATTTCCTTTGGAGAGGAAGAGTGACTTCACCCGTGAGAGACCTCTTAGATCATACGATAAGCGCATTGAAGATTGGCCAAAATGCCGCCACGATTTGGATTGCGTTGTCCAGATGTACAACGACTGTGACGGTGGAGGCCGTCGTTTCTTCAGATGCCCGCGAGGATTTGTATTGCCTTTGAACTCTCTCCTTTTTTAGATTTGCATGTAGTTTCTAGTAGTACTTATTGGTAGATGGGTTTTCAGGATTCAAGCTGTCCAAATAACTGTGGCTTCACTAGATGGGTCGACCCTCCTCCTATCTATCCCCATCAACAGTACATCACATATCTACAGGGACGCATCTACGACAAACACGAGCAACGGTAGCAAGGTTCGCCAGCTTCAGGAGGGGCGTGTACCTCTCGTCGTAGACCATGGTCGTAGAGGCCTCATGTGTCATTGGCCTCAGCACATTCAAAACCTGCAAAAAAAACAAGCATGAAAAAGTATTAGTTCATGTCACTTTATAAAGAGCATGGACTATAGAGCAAAACATGAACAATGCAGTGTTTTCATGCGAATTGTTGAATATACCTCTCCGTTCTCGATCCTCCGAGCCCGGTGGTGCTCATCGAACCTTGGATCAAGAAGGGGGAACCGATCCATCCTGCAACATAAGCAATGCCAAACCATTAGTAACATAAAAATAAAAAAAACAAAAGTAAACCAATGTACCATTACACAAAGCAATTCTAGTAGCTAGCTTGATGGATACCTGTTGTCTAAGTAGTTCAGGACATTTTCTCTTATTGTGGCCCGGCTTATGGCAACCAGAGCAACGGCTCTTTTGGGTGTCCTCTACAAAATGTCTCCCAACCTTACTCGTGGTTGATCTACCTTTCGTGGCTCGGTCCATGTCCATCCTGAACCGCTTCTGCCGCCTAGGTCCTCTACTCTTCCAGAGTAAACCAAGATCAGCCACATACTTGGGGCCATCATAAGTAGGCCATTGACTCTCATCAAGAAATGGCTCAAACTGAGGATTCCAGGTGCTCATTAGGTTCCTCAAAGAGAACTCCGCGGCCATACGGGGAGGGACCTCAGGGTCAACACGTCTAAGGCGACAGGCTGTAATCATGTGGGAGCAAGGCCTATGGTATATGATCGGTTTTCCACACGTACACTTGTTCTCATTGATCACTACTTTATGTTTTCGAGCACCCCGGTCTTCACCACCAATGTTAGTTCCGCCACCCTCTAGAATCTCATATCCATGGTTGATCGGATCGAAACATGAACCCGTCTATCGTTTAGACTTTTTCTTTGAGAAAGCTAGTTCCTGAGATGCTAAAAGTGGCCAAGCTTTGCCTGTTGTCCATAGAGACCTCGCATGCTTCTTGCTCGAAACGAACCAAGAATTCAACTTGTAGAAGGTGAATGAGGCAATAGCAGTCACAGGCAGACCACGACAACCTCTTAGAAGGCTGTTGAACATCTCTGCCATGTTACTAGTCTTGAAGCCCCATCTCCAACCACCCGTGTCATATGCAAGTGACCACTTATCCTTCGACGCCATCAACTCGCTCAAGAATTGCCTGCCATCAACATTTGTGGCTAACTTCAGGGCATCTAACTTGTCTTTGAATAATTGAACCTCTTGCTGCCTGCAAACCTCCTCAAATAATTTGAAGTTGTCCTTTGTGTGATCACGCCTTATAAGATTCTGAGCAAGGTGTCTGGTGCACCACCGGTGATGTATTTGGCCGTAACCAGGAATCTCTTGTTCTACGGCATTCAGAATGCCAGCATGCCTATCGGATATCACACAAACATCACGTCCCAGACCAATTACCACTTGTCTTACTAGCCTGAGAAACCAACACCAACTATCCGTGTCCTCCTTCCGAACAATCGCAAAGGCCAATGGCACAAGCTGGTCCTCTGCATCTGTCCCAATACAAATAAGCATTGTGCCTTCAAATTTCCCTGTAAGAAAGGTTCCGTCAATTGAGACGACGGGCCTGCAATGCTTGAATGCTTCGATGCTCTGCCCGAACGCCCAAAACGCCCTTCCAAATACCTGGCTACCATTCCTTGTTTCACCCTCCTTAGGTAAATACTCGAAGTGCATCCCAGGATTTACGGCCCTCATTGCATTCAACATTATAGGGAGGCGCTCATAAGCTTCTTCCCAATTTCCAAATATTATTTCCAGTGCACGCTGCTTTGCCCTCCATGCTTTCCCATACTTGACATAGTAATTATACCGTTGGAAGATGATCTCAACCAACGTAGACACCGTAATGGTTGGCATATGCTTCACCACGGGGCATAATTGCCTTGCAATGAACCTAGAATTGAGCCGCAGATGGTTCTCTTCTGCCTCAGCAGTGGCACAAACATGTGGTTGCTTCACTGAGGTAATCTTCCATTTGCCTGCCTTCGTCTTCCTAGCACATACTCTCCAACCACACTGTTGTTCTTCACAAGCAACAGTGTACCTCTTCTCCTTGAATGAATTGATGACCCTAAAAGGTCGGTTGTGTATAATGGAGTACTCTTGCAACCATGATTTCAACTCATCCATGGTAGCAAACAATATGCCCTTCCGTATGATGAGGCAACCGCTAACATCAGACACAGTTGTATCACTTGGCCCACCATCAGCTACTGCCCTATGACCATGGCTAAGGTCCTCGAAATCACCAACTAGTGGATCTCTCCAAGGCAAGACCCTAGACAATATCTCTATTTCCCTTAAATTCAGACGACCAACAGGGCGATCGTCATCAGAGTCTTCGGCTATCTCCTCTACGAAGGACTCATCATCTCCAGCTATCTCCATGTCAAAACGGTTCGTAGCCCTAGCATCACCAAAGTCTTCTTCACTACTAAGATCATCTTCGTCGCTAAGCTCATCCTCAATAGAAAAGTCTCCGCTAGCGTCGTCCAAACCTTCTTCTGCATCAACAATTACATAATCATCATCCTCTTCATCACTATCATGATTGCCCTCACCATCGGCAACCGGATTCTCTTCCTCATCTCCACCGTAGCCTAGTTGTGTGACAAGTATTTCTTCTTCAGGCAAAGGACCATAACCTATGTGAGCGGGGGAAGATGGCCATGCTTCGAAGTTATCATTTCCTAAGCCGGACTCCTTACTTACTACTAAATCCAAAGATCGCACTTCTGAGGCCAATACAACTGCCTTGTAATCATTCCATTTAGACTCGTTTGTAATTTTGAGCAACCGCTTGATCCGAGGACCCTTCGACGACCCAACATCTATGACACCTTCAAACTGAACATGCACGTCTCCTTCATTCCAGCCTAACTTAACCTTCACTCGCTCCACTAACTGGGTTAAATATGGTGTTTCAGAAAAAATCAACAACTCCTCACACATGTCCAGAAATTCCAAACTATCATCTCTTGTCCTAACAATACGGCCTCCATGATGCAACCTCACTAATTTATCCATCTACAGCCATCACACAACAAGTAGTGTAACATATGAATATATTTCAATCCAATAAGTAGAAACTAAAATATATCATTTCATCGTTTTTCAACCCCAACAACATAATTATTTCTAGTCATAACAAATTGAAATGTAATGACCAACAAATTAATCAAATACATAGTAACCCTAATGACCAACAAATAACTAACCCTAATGACACCTACAATAAACAAATAACCCTAATGACCAAAAGAACTAGAAACCAAACTAACCTAACATGTTCATCACATATAACAGTTAAACAACAATGCACTCAATCATCCTAAGCCATACATTTTGCAAATGCAAACACAAATATACCAAATCACCAAACAACCATGATTCCAAATGATTAGGGACAATGTAAGCACATATACGCGGATAGAATGGAGGAGGGGAGGGACCATTACCTCGAGGAACCTTCGGGAGCCGAGATCGTGGCACCGGAGGTCGATTTTGGGGGTTAGGGTTTGGTGGCGGTGCGGGGGAGAAGAGAAACAGAGGGAGGCCGGCGGTTTCAGAATGAAGGGAGGAAGAAGAAGGGGCCTCGGCGCGGCCTAAAGGGTCCAGGCCTCGGCGTTGAGTCGGGTCACGCCGAGGTCTGGAGGCTCGGCGTTAAGTGACCCAACGCCGAGCTTCTGGGCCACCGTTCTTTGTTGGGCCGCCTGGGCCGCGCTCCGGATGGGGCCAGAGCTCGGCGCTCAGTCCGACCGCGCCGATGTTGGGCACTTGGCGTCGGCTGACACGACGCCGATGTCTCGGACCCACGCGCCAACGTGTCGACGACGACCCCGGTCTCCCGTGACGTGGCAGTACCTCGGCGTGGAGTGACACGACGCCGAGCCTCATATCTCGGCGTCATGTGCTAAGACGCCTAAAAATGGTCTATTTTTAGAAATTGTTTTGGCGTTGGTATTTGTCTAAAAATTGTTTTCAAAAGAGACTAAAATACGAAAATTTCACCTATGAAAGCATAAGCAGCCCAGGGTGCAGCTATGTCGTGACGCCGCCGAACCCACGATCGTGACTTCAGGCTCTGCTCGATGATCACCTCCACCAAGCCACTCCTCCCTCTCCCACCTCCGCATCTCCACCACGAGCCCACACCTCGACATTGAACTCGATGCCGCTCCGTGTTTGCCAAAACGCGTAGCACCGCGGACACCCGGAGCTGTTTCCCCTACCTCCACGACATGCTGGCGGCACCGAACCCATATATGTCCACGCCGTCTTCCCGACCGCAACCCCGATGGTCGATGAGCGCACCATGGCGGACTAGCTATACGGCCACCTGGCATGAGGACACACTGCTTGGGAGCACGTGTAGCCCGGTCACCCACACCAGTTGCAGCCTCGTCAAGAAGCCAAGCAAGCGCACATGTTCTGCCGCAGCCCACTGCTGGTGAGCCCTCTCTCTGGCTGAGCCTTGAGTAACCACCATGCCTGACGGACCGTTGTGCCGCTGACTACTCAAACCGCAGCCACCACCGAGCACCACCGCAACGAGGACAGAGCCATGGTGTCACGACGGAACAAACACCATAGTGTCGAGCTTCTCACGGCCTCATGCGCCCTGACCTCGGCATGCCCTCTGGTGAGCCCTCCTCTACCAAGCTCCCACCTTTCCTTCATGGTCCGGTTGTTTGAGTGTCCCGGCCATCGAGTCAGCTTATTTCCCGGCTTGCATAGCACAGCGCAGCTGCTCCACTCGCGGTCGCCATGGCCGTGAACTTGCACTGGCATAGGCGCATACACCTGCACATAGTGACGCTCAGCCATGCCTTCGTACACCATCGCGCGAGCCCTGGCACACCTACACTGTCATGGCCACGCACATGATCACCATGCCTAGGCATCACGGAACGCCCGGTGCAAAGCCTATCGGTGAGCCATCCGTATCCGAAGGCCTCACCTTTCCCTATTCCTCTATGTGTTCATGCTTGTGCCGGTCGTTGAGCTAGCGTGTTTACCCCACAAGGGAACAATGCCATGTCAGAGGCCACCCATGGCCACCACACGGACATGACGCCTTCAAACACACGCTCATGGGTACCTCGCATGGGCACGGCACCGCGGACCGTCCGTGGTCGTGGCTGCGCACAGGAGCACGCACTAACGCATGGTCACTAGCTTTTGCACCGGTTCACGTGTCATGGCGGCGCCACGCCACCCATGGTCGCTATGACCGCGCCACCGCATGCTTCACCCTGGCCATAGCACCAGACACTGCACTATCGAGGCCTCACTACCACCACGCATGCACAAACCTTGTCTGTAGCCAGAAGCCCCAACCTTTCCCTTGACCCAGAGTCTGCCGCCCGATGGAGCCTGTTTCTGCCGTAGTCACGAAGCACCACGACTAGAGCGCCGCCAATCTTCATTGCCGCCATCGGAACCCCAGAGTGGAGTCAAGCCCTTTTGCTCCATTTTAGCCAGCCGAGGCCTCCCTTCACTTGTCTTCCCTCGCACAGCACGATGGAGACCACCTCGCCGCAGGAGCACACGAGCTCGTGCTTGCCACAGCAAGAGCCACCGTAGAGCGCCTGCTGGCCTCCGATCAATCACCTGGAGGGCACCCCCATCCCCCTCTGCCTTCTCTTGCTATTGGGCTGATAGCAGCGATTAAGCCTGCCAGGCCCATCATGGTTCCTAGCCCAGCGCTGGCCCCTCTCTCCTTTCCCTCTCTTTTCTTCCCTAGGCCGGCTGGTAGCGCCAAGCCCAGCTCAGCTTCCAGCCCACACGTGAGCTCTCTCTTTCCCTTGCTGATGGGCCAGCAGCAGCACAAGTGAGCCTGGCTGGCTCTAAGCCTTTTCTTTTCTCTATTTTTAAGAGCACCTTGCCACCTTCTATAATTCATACAACATTCATCCCAGCCCTAGTTTCATATTTTTTGTAAAATCCTACTCTACCTCCCAATGCAGTCCTTGAGTCTTTTTGGGTTAGTTTTTGTTGCGGTTTTGTTGCTTCTTATTGGTGGCCATTCTCAGCATTTTCTTTGCGTAGTGATGACTCGAGCTCGGATGAATCCGACGACGCATACCGAGGTGATGGATCTCGATGGTGGATGACCCCATCTTTTCGAGATGCATACCACTACTTCCTCGACATCCCAGGTATCATGGCAGCACCTGATCTTAGAGAAACATATCAGGCATTGCAAGTAGAAATGCTAGTGCTCTACTTTACTCATTTCCTAGTGCTAGGTAGCGTGCCCGTGCGCTGCTACGGGACAACTAAATCTTTTGTACTAAAAACATACGGATCGCACGACAAGATAACAATATTGTTAAATTAAATACCGACATCAAAGTGACATTTAATTCAAAAAGCAAAGTTCATGAAATTAACACAGTCACAGAGAGCACGACGTCGCAGGCTCACAAGCTCTACTATATAGACTTTTTCGTGATATGACTAAGATAATATTTTATATCGGCAGAAAGAATTCTACGATATCCATTTCTTTCATGAGCCAATAAATCTATGAATAAGTTCCACTGCATCTCCATATAATCATGTACACACAGGTTTGAGTATATATGTAAATAGGTTCATGCCCGTGCGTTGCTACGGGACAACTAAACTTTTGTACTAAAAACACACGGATCGCACGATAAGATAATACTGTAAAAGTATATGACCGACATTAAAGTGACATTTAATCCAAAAAGCTAAGTTCGTGAAATTTACACAGTCATAGAGAGCATGGCGTCACAGGCTCACAAACTCTATTGTGTAGATCTTTCCGTGATGCGGCTAAGATCATTTTTTATACCAGTAGGAAGAGATTTCTGATATCCATTTCTTTCGTGCGCCAACAAATCCATGAATAAGTTCCACCACATCTCCATACCATCATGTACACGGAGCTAGCAAGTGAATTAGACACAACTTATGTAATTAGTTTTATAATTAGCTCATATTTAGTCCTCCTATTTGATATCTAAAAATTTAATGTGACAGGGACTAAAGTTTAGTCCTGGGATCTAAATACCCCCTAACTCTCGACTCCTACTAGCTGCTCACTTGCGCCACCATGCCTATGTGTCTGCACGTATATACTCTAATGCCAGAATGTCTAAGATGGTCTTTAAGGTTGCCATTTGTGTATGCTGTAGGATTGGGATGCTTTGCACTGATCCATGAGGGTGTCCATGAGAGTCAAAATTTTTGATGCCATTATGATGTCTAAGCTTACCAATCAGACAGAGACGAACTTGATTGTTAAAATATTTTCAACACTACTTTCATGTACTCCCTCTATCCCAAAATAGAATTCATTCTCGCTTCCTGTCGGTACAGAAAGTGACCAACTAGTAAATATTTGTAGTTTTGCTGTACGTTGTGATCGAAGGTGGCCTAGCACTCAATGACACATGATTCATACTAGTTCAGGCAACGTGCCCTACGTCTAGTTTGGGTCGGTCGATGACTTTATTCCTGAGCCTAGGTGCTCGAAGTCTGTAATGGGGTTACAAACGAGAAGGGAAAAGGAGGGGTGTTCAAGAGGCCCGGTCAGGTCTGACCGGAAGGGTTGAGGGTGACCGGAACTCCGCTATGAGCTAGAAGTCCGAGCGGGTGCTTGAGGGGTCGTGAGCTATCGATCTAGTGAGTCTAAACTTGAAGAAGTCGATCTCCCTTCTTTGGAGGGAGCGCATCCCCTTTTATAGATAAAGGGGATGGCTTTACAGATGAGAGGGAGAGAGTACGGATGTTTCTATGCCTTGTTGCCCACGCCGACGAGGGTAGCGATGATGGTAGGCGCCCACAATACGGTTGATGTCACTGTAGAATGTCAGGTGCACATGGGAGGTTGCGTTGGCTTCTTCAGGAAGGGTGGATGTCGGTACCTATGAAATACTATTGTTATGTGAGGAGCCCTTGCCACGAGTACCAGGTATGGTGAACCCTGGCACCCACTATTGATGCCCAGAGGCATGGGGGGCTTTTTGCCATATGGGAGCTCAATGGCACCTACAATACTGTAGACACAAATGTCGCGCCTACAATACTGTTTGTGTCAGGGTGGTTGTGAAGTACTTCTCCCACAGGCGTATAGGGTATGGTCCCGGTATCGTGGTTTGACTTTGTGTACTGCTTTCTCTGTTCGCCCCTGGTTCCTTCCGAGTGGGCGTCCCCGGTCGGATGGCCCCAGTCGGCCCTGGCCGCGCCAGTCGAAGAAGAGCGGTAAATAGGTTTCCTACGGGGTCCCCGGTCGGAGACGCGGGGTCAGAGTAGGAAGCAGTGTTCTTACGTGCCTTGGTCGGAGAGACACGGGGTCAGAGTCAGAAGTAGGGCTCGGGGTAGGCCTTACAATCGGAGAGGCCGTTCGGAGGCGGCTGGAGTCTGGAGCAAGTGCTCCGGTTGGATAGGTGGGCCAAAGAAGTTGATGAGCGGGTGTCGCTCTTCTTGGGCCAGACCTTTCGGTCGGCTGCTGGGCCGTCCCTTTGCCCTGTTGTTTTTTAGACTCTTGGGTTGAGCCTTGGCGTGGAAGCCGGTCCCCGAGGGACCCCGGGTTTATGAACCCGACAGGAGCCCCCGAGCCCCTAGGCGATTCGGGAAGAATAGTTTGGGGGATTTTTTGTCTTGCCGGTGGGTGCGCACGAGTGCACCCGTGGGTGTTGCCCCGAGCCCCCGGGCAGTTCGGGCAAAACCGGCCAGGGGTTTTTTCTACGTTGCCAGCGGGGGAGGTTTTTGTTCAGCGGGTGCGCGCGAGCGCACCCGCGGGTGTAGCCCTCGAGCCCCCAGGCAGTTCGGGCAGAACCGTCTGGGGGTGTTTGGAGCGTGTGTGCGTGTTTTTAGTCTGAGATGGTTTTTTAACCACGGCGTCATTGTGCAGCCGAGGCGTTTTTTAGGCGCGGGGATTGGATCGAGATAGAACTTACTGATCCCGGCGTCGGTGCACGTTGGGGATCGGGCGAGGAAGTTTAGTTTGAGACAAAACCTAGCGTCAGTGCACGCCGTGAATGGAGACAGCTTAGTTTGGATGCGATAGAGCTTACTGATCTTTGGCGTCGATGCGCGCCGTGGGATCGAGTGAGGCAGAGTCGCAAGTAGACCCAGGCATCGGTGCGTGTCGTGGGATCGGTCAAGGTAGAGTCGTGAGTAGACCCAGGCATCGGTGCATGCCGTGGATCGAGAGAGTTAGTTTCAGTTAATGAAGCCATTACACGAGTTCAGAGTCACGGTCCCAAGAGCCATAGCTGGATGTCGCTGATCCTGTCGACGCGAGTTTGGGGTCGCGGTCCCAAGAGCCATAGCTGGATGTCGCTGATCCTATTGATGTGAGTTCGAGGTCGTAGTCCCAAGATTTCTTTGGAGCGCAGTCAGAAGTGAAGCCGTTACGAAGATGTTGTTAGTTAAGTTAAAGATCGGACGAGGCGGTGCTCGTGGATCTTGGCGTCGGTGCACGCCATGGGACCGGGCGAGTCATAGTCGTTGATCTGGCGAGTTCAAGGTCGATGTCCTTGGCGTTTTTCTTGAGCCCCCGAGCCCTATCAGGCCTTTGTGGGGGTCGATGTGAGTATTGTGTGTTACCCCATCTGGTTCCTCACAACCAGAGGGGCTGAGTTTCATCGCCTGTCCCGATCGCTCGGGCTCAAAGACTAGATCGGTGAGCTCGCTAACGGGTGTGATCGAGTGGAATCCGGGTCCGTCGTTCATGACGGGGTTGGCATAGCCATCTTGTGACATTCCACTACTCCTTTACCTACAACCCGACAGATGCCTAGGTCGTTCTGGAGACTGACCCGGGTGGCCTAACGGCCTCCCCTTCGATGGAGATTCTGTGGGCCTGGCAAGAGGTTCAGGATCGAACGAGAAGGTTGAGATGTCCCGGTCTGCCAGATCGGGCTAGGGCCGCACGATGCTCATCTACGGTTTTCTCCCCTGGCTCTGTTTGGTTGCTCATGTCGAATGAGGCAAACCGCTGCTTCGTGATGCAACATCCTGGCTTAATAGCCATGGTTCGGACACAACCCTTCTCTGGGCTTGAAAATGAAAACCCTTGCCATCACCTACACAAGTTCAAGGAGATGTGTTCGTGCCTAAGCATCTCAGGCATGACACACAAAACTCTAAGGTCAAAATTGTTTCCTTTATCTCTCATAGGGAAGGTAAAACAATGGTACATATTTGCTATAGAAAGTATGAATGGGGACTGGGATGAACTTAAAGACAAGTTTTGTCTTGCATTTTCCCCATGTCCCGTATCGGCTCTCTACCAAGGGCAATCCTCGACTTTGAGCAGCATGAGAAGGAGTCTATAGGTGCAGCCTAGGCCCAGTTTTCAACATTAATACAAGCCGGCTTAGATTTGTCTTTACCCGATGGTGTGACTTTGCCTCTCTTTTGTTCGGGTCTTGACATAGATGCTGACCTATGCCTAGACGTGACTGCCAAAGGCCGTTTCACACACAAACCTATGATGGAGTAAGTAGAATTCCTTGAAAACTTCATACATAGACACACTTCTTCCATCATAAGAACCAAACCCCTCTAGGCGAAAGTCATGTCGAGTGTGGAGGAGTCCTCATCGGTCGAGACCAAACACATACCATCACTAGGTTTGACTCATGAGCCCTTACCCGAACCATGAACATCAAAGGAACGAGTAATTCATCCTTTGGAGTTCCCTATCGAATTTGAGGATTATGGCAATACCTCAAAACACTTTTGGCGCAATCCTCATAAGGAAGCTTCCCCCAAGATCGAACCATCAAAGGAATGGTTAATGGAAGTGAAACATTCTTCTGAAGCAATTCAGATTCTTTCACCTTCCACAGCCATGCCTTGTTCGTTAAGGGTAACAAACATAGAAGCCCTACACAACCCCATAGTTAGGACTAGTATCATGTCAGAATTCCTAGCAAAAAAACTTTTGGGTAACATGTCGCTAGTCCCGACCAATCAACTGTTCAAAAGTCCTTTGGGACTATTTTTCGAGTGTTGTGGGATTGCCAGGGGCGTGCCCACTGAAATTAACAAAATTGAGGTTTTCATAGACTTCCATATGTTTGCCATCCTCAAGTTTGATATTCCCGTAGGCTACCCTTTGGAAAATCTTATCCAAGAAAAACCTTCCCTTGAGGGCCTTGATGAAAAGTTGGGAACAATTGCTTCCGCCACTCCTATCCCTTGTCCCAAAAGTCCAATGGTGAAGCAGCAACCCAACCATAACCTGTTTGAGGAGGTGAAGTTTATATCTCCATTCGTTTCACCTAAGCTTGCTTATGAAATAGAACGATCATCGTCACCCTCGCTCGAACTTGAGCCGTGTCCCTCTGGCCACCAGAACGTTGTTCTCAATAGTGGTCAAGAATCAATGTTGCCCTTACACGATATATCTTGTAAGAAAGAAAACAGTGCCATGGACATCCCTGTAGCATCAACTCTGGAATCCAAGAGGAAAGATTCCACTTACAAGCATGAAAGTTCTGCTTTCGAAACCTCTTTTCATTCATGCTCACTTTTGGAGTCTCCAGAGTTCATGTTGCATAGGGCCGCATGCTTCTACGAGGATTGCAACCATCTCTTGATCCTCATCTCCAAACTTTATAGGAGAATGGTTGTGGATGCATATGTTTATAAAAAATATTGCATATCTCGTAGTTGCATCGTGGCGCAAACCTTGTAGCTTGAACATTATTGCTAAATGTTTGGCGATAAAGCTGGGAACTATATCACCATTGATAGCTACAAGAAGAAGTTCCTGCGGTGAAGCTTAAGACCATAAATTAAGCACTACCAGGAGATACCCTGGATTGTCATAAAAAACTTTCTTTTCAATAAAAGCAAGAACATGTTTTCATGTTAGTATGCACCTTTGGGTATTCTTGGTCACTAACCATTTTAGGTCAAGATCAAGAAGAACGGGGGACAGATGATGCATGAAATCACAGGAGCTGCATCAACTACATATGTTGATGATCTTTGGAAATGGAACACACTCAAAAGGAGACCCCAACATTGCACACTTGACTTTCATGAAAGTCAAAGTGTGGGGGAGGATGGTGAGAATCTCAAAAGTTCCATGCACAAAAATGATGATGGCAATGTTAGCTCTATCTTGCTATAAAAGAAAAAAAATATATAAAGAGAAAGTATGATGAAAAAAAGAGAAAGAAAAAAATATTTATATATAGAAGACAAAAGAGAGAGAAATAAAAGAAGAGAGAGAAGGAGGATTCTCCTCTTCTAGACCTTTGCTATCATCAAGGCTTATGATCTATACACGCCATCTATGTGTATGGCTTAAGCCTTGTTGATCGCCTGAGTTGGACCATGTGCAACCAAGCAACCACTACAGCTACTTCGAAGCTCCATCCACATGCTATCGGTAAGTAAAACTCAGGTATGCAAAGGTAAATAAAATGTTCACCAAGCCATTTTTATCTCCATGGGAAAATAACTTACTCATAAAGTTCATGCCTCTTTTGTTTATGTTCTAATGCTCTGGGTTAGGTGTACTCCCATGGGGTACAACTATATGCTTTTTAAATTAAGCATGGTGCTTAGGTTAAAATAGCCTTCTTTAATCAAAATTTGACATGGTGTTGAAATTTGATTAATGAACTTTGAGTATTACTTTCATAAACAATAGAAGTAATCTACTATGGAGATAAATCAAGGCTATGTTTATTTTTGCAAACTTTACCTTAACCTTGTTTATGCTAAATGATAAAAAGTTGGGTGAACACATAAAATAAAATAAAATAAATATTTATAGTAATAATAATAGTAATAATAATTATAATAAAATTAAGGCTCCCTAGTATTTCAACTGGTAGAGCCCTTGTCTATTCCTTTTTGTTTTTCTTTGTTAAATAAACATGTACAAGAATAAGTGTGGGGGAGATCTCTCATGCATTATGAACACACATCCGAGATCTCCCACCAACACGTTGCACAACCTCGGACGAGCATCATACAGAAGGACATGACATATAGCTTTAGAGAGGATTGATTGAACATTTGGTTCAGCCAAATCTCCTCTAATCCCTAAAAACTCCTTGCTCTTTAAATGATGGTTTGTGCAAACTCAACCCTCAATCTTCCTAAGTTTTGAAGTTTAAAACTGAACAAATTAAAAAGGCAAAACTTTTGATGCTCCATCTCCATGCTATCCTTTGATGAAAATTTGCATACTCATTATTCCTTGCTAAAATTCCTATACTTATGAACAAACTATGATAGGGACCCCATGTTATCTAAGTAATTGGAATATGAGATATAGTAGGATGAAAATGAACCTTGCTCTATTATGTGAAGAACTTGGGATTTATTTTACAAAATCAAAATTTGAATAGCATGCTCCTCAATGATATGCAAATTCCTACCAAAACCGTATCTAGGGTTTAGAACTTGAAACCTCCAAAAAATTATGCTACTTACTCCTGTGTTGAGTTTTGTCAAGTCTTGTTGACCCTTGTTGAGAAAGTTATCATGGCTCCAAGATCAAGATCACGTACACCCACATACATAAGCTATTCCTACACTAGGGATACATTAAAACGTGCCTCCATCCACCCAAAATTATGCTCAAACACTAGGAGTAGACAAAAAAAGTTTGTTATGAAAATACTCCATGTTTTACAAGATAGTGATGTCTCTCAATATGTGGTTTAAGAGATATGGGCTATGCAAAAGTACGAAAAAGAAAAAAAAATATGGACACATGAAGGTCCAAGAAAAAAATATATAGGGACACATGAAGGTCCCAAGGTATTGAAAAAAAAGAGATGAGCACATGAAGGCTCATAAAAAGAAAGAAAAGAAAATGAAATGATAGCCATGTCTTAGAATAAAAAGTTAGAGAGAGATCACTCATACAAAAGGAGTATAGTATAGATTTAGAAATGTTTTATCCACTCACTTACACTTCTTGATCTAAGGGTATGACATCTTTCTCCTTGGATCCAAGCTTTGGCTCAACAAAATATGCAGAGTAAGTATGCCTTCATATCTTTCTCTACCCAAAGATCCATATAAGCTTTTTAGAAGTGGGAAAGAAAGAAGGCAACACTATGATATGCCTTGGTGAGGAACCAAACACATATATGAGCGATTTGAGAGAATCATTTGAGGAGCTAAGCTATGTTTACATTTCAAAATCAATTGAAAAACCAAAGTTTCTGAACTGATTGATGCAAGGGGATTTGAATCCATGCTATTCCATTATTCAATTACCCAAGATAATGTGGTAGACACTCAAAAGTTCACAAGTGTAGGTGAAGCTTGGAATAACTTGTGTGCAGATGTCATATCAAGGAGATGACCCATCTTAGTCCTTAACTTTACTCGAGGACGAGCAAAGGGCTAAGTGTGTGGGAGTTGTTGGCGGTCCTTAACTCATATTTTCAACCGCCAACTTTACACAAATTCCATACAAACACACACCAAAACTTAGTAAATAGGGATTTACACTAACGTATTCCATAAGTTTTGGTGAGTTGATCATTTTCAGGACATATACGTGGAATACATAGGAAAACACATCAAAAGGCGCAACTCAAAAAACATAAAGCAGAACTACGCAATGGAATAAAAGGAGAAGCCTACCTACGCAACAAACCTAGGCTGTGCACTGACATGAGAGCCATCTAGGCCTAGCTAGGAGCCTGCCAGAGCAAGGCAGTAGAGTAGTAGTTGATAGCATAGACATCGTGTCTAGGCTAGAGGCTACCTTCGTTTGAATCATACTCTTCGGTTGAGGGGTAGGCAGTAGGTGGTGATAGCCCTATCCATTCTTTGTAATCCCCACATTTGGTATGGCGTAGAGCTAGAGGACGGCATCACCTGGTAGACCAGGTGTGATCCAGTGCCCGAAGTAAGCAAGTATAGGTAGAGTTTATCTATCCTTAGACCCTAAGCCTTAGGAATCCTTCTATACCCTTACTAGCTATCCTTGTGTTGTCCTTAGATGAATTAGCTAGAAGAAATACCTCCGTTCCCTGTGGAAAATACGATACCCGCAATACTTACGAGTGAAGGCTATAATGGTAATTCCATGGGCTTGCGGATTCTTTCTATTTGAGTTAAGAAATACCAATAGAGGGCAACTCCATGCGTGGCACATGAATGTCGCTACATTTGCACGTGGCTTGTCAGTGGCCATGGTGTCAAAAGTTCTCTCAGTCCGGTGCTTCTTCTCCCTAAAGATTGCATCAATCTCCTGGCAATCCCTCTCAATATCCAAGACCTTATTCACCATCTCCTTTAGAGTGTAACAAGTCTGGCTTGATAAGCTGAGCTTGATGCAGGGGTTTAGACCCTTCTTCAAGAAATACATCTTCTTCTTTTTCTATAGCTATCTCGTCAGGTGCATACCTCATCATCCGATTGAACCTGTTGGCGTACTCGTGGATCTTCTGAGTACCCTGGGTAATGTTCCTGAACTCCTCAACCATAGCATCCATCACTCCTTTGGGCTTGTGGTGCTCATGAAAGACCTCTACAAACTCCAACGAGTGTCCCACTAGGCTCATGCAGAACCAGTATGCTAATGCACTACAACTCCAGCACACTCCTCATCAATACATGTGGTCAAGTCTAGCTTCTTCTCTATCTCTCTGAGCTAGTCCTCAGCTACGATAGGGTCTTCTATGCTATCGAAAGTCAATGGCCTCTGCTTAAGGAATCCCTCCAACTTCCTCTAAAAGTCATTGGGTGGACCTCCATTGTGATGTAATAATCCATTAGGCATGGTATCCATGAGACGAGTCTGACGATCCATCACATCGACCAACTGCACGGGCGGGGGTGCTGGAAGGTTCTCCTCAGTAGGGTGCTCTCTAGTTGGGGCTGCATCCTCAGTGGCTCCTAATCCTATGGGTGCAGCTCCTATGGGTGGTGCTACTCCTAAGGGTGTGGCTCTTGTGGGTGGTGTGTCCTCCTCAAAGTGGAGCGGGACGTGTCCCACGTGTCCACCACGATGGCTAGCTCAACCTTGGACAACCGGTGCGGGGGAAGGGGAACGATGGATCAAGGGATTCGAATGATAGTGTGACATCTTGCTACACACAAGATATTGGTGTTTAGGGGTTATGCTTTATTTATTCCATAATTATACAAGCCATACACTCAATCAAAGAAACATGAGCAACCATAAGATGCATCAAGAATCAAGCATTCATTACATGGGTTTAATTACATAGCGACATCTCTAGCTGCTACATTAGCTAGAAGATTCATGCAGATCACTCTACACATAGGTAGGCTTCAAAAGATGGACAATCTACTCTATCCTGAAGGGTGAGTCATGTCACATGTTCCTCGCAGGGCATCATCATCATCATCATCTACTCCTATAGTTTTAGATCATCTATGGGAATCTAACCCCGATGAGGTGGGGAAGGGCTATGGTCCATCTCTTATAGCTCTACATTAGTGTAGTGCATGCACTTCATGAACTCTAAGGCCTCCTCATACTCCTCTGTCTGCTCAGGATCTGGGAGAGCCTCAAATGGACACATAGATAAGTTGAGACTCATGGGTCCAATGCGGAATACCTACTTTTGTGGCCTCTTGCGTGACTCAGGTGGAAGGGACTTCTAGAACTCCTAGGTCTCCTTCACTCTCCTAGCATTAGACTCAAGCCAAGTCTTCTTAACATGGTTCACTTTGTCCTTCAAATACTCTGTGAACTTCATGAAGTTGATAAGGTGGATCTAGTTGTGGGTGGAATCACCCTTCATCTTCACCATCTCCTCTTCCATGATCTTGCTCTGGCTCTCCATCATCATCTGACGAAAGTCATGTTTCTTCTCCTTGTCCTAGTGGTCTCTCAGGGTCCTTCTCTAGCGCTCAATCCTATTATCCAACTCAAGGATCTTACTATCGAGGTAGTTGTTACGAAGCCCAAAGTCTCCGACCTTGTCCCTCAGATTCGTGATCTCTTTCTTCAGCTTGTCTTCACGCTCTTCATAGATGATCTAGGTGTACTAAAGGTTCTGGCGGTCCATGTGGATAGTCTCTCATAGCTACTTCATCTCCTGCTCCTGAACCACAAACATCTCATTGGCTCAGAACAACATCTCCCGATAGCGCTTGTTCTGAGCTTCCACCTCTACGATGTACCTATCCTGGTGGAGTATGTACTGACCAAAAGCATAAAGACAAGGGCCTATCTCACTAAAAGTGGCATGGTCAGCAGCTACTACCTACCTTCTGGTGCTCTGTGCTTGGTCTAGAGCTCAAGGAAGCAAGCGGTATGGTCCATTCTTGTGATGCTAATGTGCATCACGCATCACACGGCGGAGGGTCACATGTGCAATGGACTAGACACAAGCCTCAATGGTGATTTCCACCTCAAGCTCAGTCATAGCGTTCAACTCCAGCACTATCTCACTTGTAGGAATGTTGAGAGTGATGACTATGTGACCCTAAGGTCCCTCAAGTCCCATCTCACCATGGCAAACGTACCAGAATAACTCTGTGCATACTCTGAGCTCTTGGAGCACTTCGCGAAGCATGAGAGCAAAGCCTCGATAGCTTTCTCCATTAACCTCAAGTGCAACAGAGGGTGCCATCTGCAATTTGATCCAAGAAACGGGTTAAGAAGGTTAGCAAGAAGGTAAGCCCATCCATAAAAAGATGCAAGGTCAGTATATAACCGAAAAGAAAAGTCAAATTTTGTGGTTCTTTTAGCGGCCAGTCCTAGGGTTTTGTCCTAGGGTCAAGTATGGTTCCGATGCCAACTGTAGCGATCCTCAACTTCTATGAAGGGAAATTCACAGATATGATTTATAACATGATAGTCCCAATAGATCATTCCATCACATTATCAATCAACAACTGATATCACAAGTTCACACATCGAATGCCTATCTTAGAAATACAAATAGAAAGGTTTAACACTTATTACATCGCCACTTGGTGGAATCATCAGAGTTCAAACATCATCCAAAACAACATCAGAGCGAGACATCTAAGCTGCGAAAGCATCTTCTTCTCTAGACTCCAACATAGGACGAACACCTCTAATCCTCCTCTCCATCGGGCTGGTCATCAAACTCAATGCCTGCAAAATATCTTTCAATATGGTATGTACTGGCCACTAGCGCCCACCCTATGCTTTTGCATTGCTTTGTGGTAGTGGAAATGCAAAGGGTAGAGAAAAAGAACCTATTGTGGTTGTAGTTTTTCATAAGCATAGTTCATCAATATTTTATAAGTATTTCACAAGTTTTAGTCCCATCGCATTCACACACATTCACCCATCCCATCACGCACATCTTACCACACTCTCACTCTCTAGGCAGCAAGGACTGCTCCCTCTCGTGCCTTGCCTCTATGGCTCATGCTAGATCCACACAAATACTAGGGGAAGGTAGAAAGGACTCCTCTCTCTAGTCAAGTGAAGCAGTAACATAGGAAAGGTACATAGCCATGAAAATACGGCATATGTATTGATCAATCAACCTGAACTCTATAGAGGATTTACATCCACCAGATATGCCATCATTAGTGGTGCCCCACCTACGCCGATCCATGCTTACTTTCTAAACCATGGCGATACCATCTTGCCACTCAGCCTTGAGGCACCCTGGATCAAACACCGAAATGCTGAGACTGTGAAACATAAATACCGAGCTAGAGGCAATACCTAGAAAGGATAGGGTTCCAATGCCCTCACCTCCCACACTATCATCAACAAACTAGCAGTAATGACATCGCCTAAGCTTAGTCCACAACCATCTCCTTATCCCATGGAGCAAGTGGGTGTAGGTTCCTATGAACCGGTTCCTAGAACATATCAGTCCTTAGGGTGACCAAACAAGACATCTTCACATGGGGATCCCACACCCTGTGCTTCCAACAACACCTCTATTCCGGGGATTCATCCCAAAGACACTCCTCCCCAGAATCTATACCACTAACCAGTACCCGCCACAGGCACGACGTCCAAGGAGCGTGTTGACAGTCACTAACACCCATTTTGACCATCAACATTCCACCCAAAAGCATGACAAAGTGAGGTAAATCATCATCACATGTGATGAATTTTGTTTATAATTCACCTAGTTCCACTTGTACTTGTAGAATTATTGGTATACAGGAAAATATAGCAAAAATATGTAAAAAGGTGACAAATATTGACACATGGAGCAAGTGGACATGATAGGAGGCCATGGGACCACTTGGCAGCACCGCCCGGCCCCACATGGCCACCGCCTAGCCCCCCAAGTGCCCCTGCCATGTCACTGATCCATGGGAGCCGCTTTAGAGCCAATGACAAGCGTCCATTCAAGTTGGTTTGATCAACGAACAAGATTTGATGCTAGTAGATTCATGGGCCCATTGTCATAAACTTGGGAGCCTCCATCCGACTTACTAACCGACCTACTATCCAAATCTCCACACGTGCTATCTTAGTGATGGTGCCATACTCCTAGGATTCCCGACTACCGGATATGCTAGCTATCGAATCTATACCGAAGAAGGCCCGAAGCTTCATGACTCGCCTATTCAACGAAGGATATCTGAAGATCACGCCAAGACTCCAACTAGGGCATGACTACGTAACTTGTAGGACAAGTAGGCCTCGGATATAAATAGCTGGCCATCCGCTCTATTGTAATCATCAAAACTCTCATAGGCATGGCCATCTTGTAATCGCCATCTCGCTATTCGACGAGATCATAATATAAACAAGTAGCAACTAGACGTACTACTTTTACTCGCTTCTAGGGGCCTGAACCAGTATAAATTCCATGTCTCTACTATGCTTGTTTTTTGCATCAGGCGAATTCCTCCAAGAACCAAATATCTGCTGGTAAAAAACACTGATAGAGGCACGCTAGGTAGGGGGATTTTACACAAAAAGTGATCATGCTGATCATTAGCGGAGTGTAGTATGCCGATCCAACATGTTCGACATCAAGGTATTGCCGACTTTGGTCAAATCTGAGATATTGGGTGACTACCATTCAGGACCTTAGATCTATTCACCATCCCACACTGGCTAGGAGGTTTTTGCCTCCTGGGCAAACCCAACCGAAGAGGAGAAGAAAGAGAAAACCACTCAACTCGATCTAGACTTTGAGGACTCAGACAGTGAGTTAGATCCCTTGGAAAGTTGTCAAGTCTATATGTCTAGTCGCAATCAAACCTCGGTAGATGAGACTAGGTCATCGGCTACTCGACCACCTCCTTGCCTCAGCAATGCACCAACGCTCAATACAACTGCGCCTCGGGCACCGACTCAATCAACCCTGGCTCCGAGGAATCTAAGTTTTGACTTTTAAGCAGCGTAGGAAGATAACATCTAGCTCAGAACGCTCCTAGGTACTATGGGGGCCCTGGCTAAAGAAGGCACGCCTTTGGTGAAAATCATTGAGAAGGCTCAGGATCTGGCTAACCAGATGAAGCAACGCATGGATGCCAAAGCTACCAAGTCCTGATCTCAATCTAGAGGTCGTAACCCTCCTTCCAAGAGATCTAATCGATCGGTAGGAAACCACTATCAACCAAGGCGAGGCTGAGATCTACAGCCTGAACTTGAGTCACATCATAGAAATCACGATGCTCAGAAAACCATCAATATCAACATAGCCCAGCATAGGAACTATTTGGTCACCCCCTATTCAGCATTCGCGCATAGATTGCGCCAAGTGACATGGCCCAACAAGTTCCTCCCTAGACCCATTGAAAAATACGATAGGAATACCAACCCCAAGGAGTGGATCCAGATCTATGAGATGGTGATCGAGGCAGCAGCAGGAGATGACTATGTAAAAGCCAATTTCCTATCGATATGAGTGAAGATTGGGTGATCGTGGCCTTCAAGCAAGGGTGCAAGGATGAACGAATTGCGAAGGAGTTAGCCACCAAGAACCTAAAGACGGTTGTTGAACTCTACAAGATTCTTGATGCAATGGCAA
Source organism: Miscanthus floridulus (assembly GCF_019320115.1). Lineage (NCBI taxonomy): Eukaryota > Viridiplantae > Streptophyta > Magnoliopsida > Poales > Poaceae > Miscanthus > Miscanthus floridulus. The sequence continues at coordinate 59,847,888 of NC_089595.1, forward strand.
AGGCATCCGATGCCCGAGCCTGAATGCATGGACAGTCCAACGTGGAAGAAATGAAGAAGAACAAGGACAAAAAGTGCAAGACTGGTGAAGCTGAAGTCCTTGTCATAGGAAAAGGAAAAGCACCACCACATTGGCAAGGTAAACCTAAAGACATTCCATCTATTGACCTATTAACCGTTCTACCAAACATAGTTTTGTAGACTATTTGGTCTACAAGAAATAAAAGTAGGAGGAAGAATAGGCACGTAGGCCCTAGGGCCCAATCAGGAAAGAGCCACCTTGATGCTGAGATGACCCCCATAATGGCAACGATCTGATCGCCTTGGGGGAAAATGAGATAGCTATAATCTGTGGTGGCACGGCCACACCAGCTTCCAAGACCAAGTTAAAGCAGATCGAGTGCCAGGTGAACATCATCCATCCCTCGAACAAAAGGCTTAAATGGTCAGAGGTGCTGATCCAATTTGATATTCGGGACCATCCCTTAAATTTGTACAATGGTTCGTTGCTCCCACTAATCATAAAGCCCTACATCAGGAATTACAAGGTCGGTCGAACCTTAATTGACAGCGGCAGTGGCCTCATCCTCCTATTTGCCAACGCATATGATAATCTAGGATTGCCCAGAAAGCGCCTCCTCCCGGTCAAAGAGCCCTTCTACGGGATAATGCCAGGCATGTCAACATACCCCCTTGGGAGAATCAACCTACAAGTTACCCTCAGAGAAGGTGAGAACACTAGGTCCAAATTCCTCACTTTTGAAGTCGCAAATTTGATTTGGCGTACCACTGCATATTGGGCAAACCATTCCTGAATAAGTTCATGGAAGTCGCTCATTTTGCCTATTAGGTACTCAAGGTGCCTAGCCCTCATGACGCGATGACTATATGTGGTGACCGCAAGGGTGCCATCACCTATGACATGAAAACCCTGGGCATGATCAAGTAGTATGCACAGGTTCCGGTAGACCCAAAGGAACCACTAGCCAAACAACAGAAGACAACTGTGGTGGCAACAATGACTTTGGCTACCTCAAAGCCGAAGGAGGCACTAAAAGACCCTAAGTCCTCCAAAGCAGTTGTGGCCTAAGCTAAGGCTCCAGCACCACTAGCTCAGGAACCAGCGGCCACTGTCAGGGAAAGTCATGAAGAAGATGATGAGTTGGCAAAGGCTCTTGATTCTACTCCTCAAGTGAAGGAGACCTAGGATGATGCGTCAACAAAGAAAGTTCAACATCGGGTCAAACCTAGATCCTCCATAGGAACTCAAGCTCATTACTTTTCCCTAGGCAAATAAAGATGTGTTCGCTTGGGAGCCATCTAACATGCCTAGAATCCCCAAAGAAGTAATCAAGCACAAACTTGGTATACCCGCTAGTGCCCAACTAGTCAGATAGAAGCAAATATGCAACACCCCAGAAAAGTGAGCTGCCATACGTAACGAGATTAAACGTATATTGAAGGCAGATTTCATACAAAAGGTCCCTTTTCTAGAGTGGTTAGCGAACCCCATCATGGTGAAGAAGCCCAATGGTACATGGCAGATGTGTGTGGACTACACTGACTTGAATAAAGCAAGCCCAGAGGATGAATATCCCTGTTGACGGCTTTACCGATCAAATCCGATCATCAATTAAGTGACAAAAGAGGAGAAATTAGCAAACTCAATCACATATGCATTTACTATTAACCAAATTCCACATGTATTTAGAGAACATTATTTTGCAGGTCACAAACATGAATGCATGAAATAATTCACCAAAAGGCGCTTTTCGACACTGATTCATGCAAAGAAGCGAGACGCCCACCATACCGACTCAAAATGGGCAAAACCCCATGGGGCAGCGACCCATGACCAGCCCAATGCCTACCATGCAAAGGCTGTGGCCAGAGGTTGTGGTCAAGGGCTGGCCGCTCCTAGGGGCGGCCGCTCCCCTTTGGACGCCGCCCTGCCTCTCCTTATTGTGGCCGTGGCATGCCACCATGCTTAGGGGGTGCAGCCTAGTGTTTCGCACCAAACATAGATAGAAGCACCGCCTTCACTCTTATATAAGTAGAGGGGTACCCCCGTCTCTCAGATACACCATTTGGGCTTCCACAACACAACACAAGAGAGTCACAATGTGATAAGAAGAGAATAGCTCCATTCATATCTTAGTTCTCTAGCTAGTTCTAGTGTAGGGAGTGAGTAAGAGTGGAGAAGTACCGGAGTTGTTGGCTACCTCCACTTGTGTACTTGGGGCCCCTTGTACACTTAGCGGAAGGAATGCCAGGAATCATCGGCTCCTCTCCACTTATACCTCTACATTCCAAATACTACTTGGAGTATAAGGTTCATGTTTATCTTTGCTGGTGAGTTCTACTTTAAGTTAGTCATGTTCATTATTTACTTACGAGTTCGTTGTTTGTCCTTGTGATGAATACTCTAGTAAAGGGCCCTAATAGAGATGGATAACCCTGATCGATGCTAGAATAGTAGTCGATAGCATAGACGTGGTGTCTAGGCTAGAGGCTATCTTCGTTTGCTTTGTTCCCTACAGTTGAGGGTAGGCAGTAGATGGTGATAGTGTTGTCCATCCTTCATACTCCCCCACATCCGGGTTCAACGTAGGCTACAAGCCGGTATCGCCTGGCAGACTAGGTGTGCTCCGATGCTCGAAGTAAGTATATAGTGGCAAAGGTATCTTAGCTTAGGATCTCTTTCCTAAGAAAACCTCGCTACCGGAGCTATCCTTCTTGTTATCATTAGGTGAACTAACTTAAGAGACTCTTACACCTCCGTTCCTCGTCGAAATACGATACCCTGAATGCTGCCGAGTGAAATGCTACAACGGTAATTCCGTGGGCTTGTGGATTATTTTTGGATGCGTTAAGAAATACCAACAAGCATTTCTGGCGCCATTGCGGGGGAATGGTTGTCGTAGTTATCTCCGAACCTAGTTCACCCATGTATCCTTGTGTTTTATCTTTCCTTTCAAAAAGGAAAAAAGTTATTCCTTCTATTCTTTTTCACCATGAAGCCCTTCCATCCAAAAAAAATCTTTTGGACGAGTTCTTAGAGCCACCACCATCAAGCCAATCTAGCTCCTGGCTATAAACTCCATCCTAGCTTTGGTGGTCATGCTTATGAGCATAAACTAAGCACTGCCAGGAGATACCCCAGATTATCATAAAAAACAAACACAACTTTTTCTTATCAATAACAAGATCATGTTTTTAAGTTAGTATGCACCTTCGGGTATTCTTGTTTGCTAACCATAACAGGTCAAGATCAAGAAAAATGGGGGACATACGATGATCGAAATCATGGGAGCTGCATTGACTACATACCTTGATAACCTTTGGTGATGCGACACACTCAAAAGGAGACCCCCAACACTACACACTTGACTTTCACAAAAGTCCAAGTGTGAGGGAGAATGGTGATACTCTCACCAAAAGGCCATCTTGGTTAAAAAGAAAAGATGTCAGCTCTATCTTGCTATAAAAAAGAATAAAAAAAGAGAGAGAAGGAGGATTCTCCTCTTTCAGACCTTTGCTCCTACAACCAAGGCCCAAGGTCTATGCACACTATTTGTGTGTACGGCATAGCCTTGTTGTTCGCTTGAGATGGACCATGAGCGATAAAGCCACCATTGTAGTAGCCTCAAAGCTTCCATCCACACATGCTACCGGTAAAAACACTCAGGTATGCAAAGGTAAATAAAAAGTTCACCAACTCCTTTACTCATATTTTATCTCCATAAGGGAAACTTGCTCATACAAACTCATGCTTCTCTTGTTTATGTCGTATGCTCTAGTTTGGGTGTATTCACATGTGATACATCCATAGGCTCTTTTAAATTAAGCATGATGCTTAGGTTAAAATAGCTTTCTTTAGCCAAAACTTGACATGGTGTTGAATTTTGATTAATGAACTTTGACAAATTACTTTCATAAACAATGGAGGTAATATGGAGATAAACCAAGGCTAGGAATAATTGTGACTTTACTTTAGCCTTGTATGAATTATGGTATAAAGTTAGGTGAACAAATTAAAATAATAATAATAATAAATAAATAATAAAATTAATAAGTTAGGCTCCCCGGTGTTCAAACCAATAGAGCCCTTGTTTGTTTTCACCTTTGTTTCTTTTTGTTTAAATAAACAGGTACAAAAATAAGTGTGGGGGAGGTCTCTCATGCACAATGAACACACATTCGAAACCTCCCACCAAAAAGTTGCACAGATATCGAATGATCCAACAAGCAAGCCCAAAGGATGAATATCCCTGTTAGCGGTCCTTACTGATCAAATCCGACCGCCAATTAAGTGACAAAAAGAGGAGAAACTAGCATACTTAATCACATATGCTATAACAGAACCGACCAATTTATAAGAGCACAAGTACGAAAGCAATCACCGGAGCGATCAAACCATCATACTTGAACCCATATAAACCCGGTAGTCAACTGAAACCACAAAGGATTTCAAACCAACTTGCATACAACCAAGATCACAGTAATTCAACATAACAAGCCACATGTTACATCCATTTCACAAGTAGTTCACAAGTACCTCATACATCAGAGTACACATAGTTATTACAAAACGCGTTCACAAATAGCGGAAGCAAAGTAGTTTGAGACCATCACACACACTTAGTTCAAATACAAGCCAGTTCCATAGTCATATCCAGCAAAAGCAACAAGATAAGGTAACATAGATGATCATGCCCATGATCTAGTCTTCATCCCCCGCAGGGTGGAGACAATACTTGCAGTAGTCGTTATAGAGCACGTCATCTGCAACAAGGGGGAATAAACCCTGAGTACGAGAATGTACTTAGCTAGACTTACCCATCGAAAACCAAAATAAATGACACCAAGGAGTATGCAAGGCTTTATCGGTGGATCTTGCTTGACAACCATTTTGCATAAACGCTTTAATGATATAAGAGCATAATTTAAATTATGAGTAAGCAGCAAGTTATCAATATTAACCTATCCACTAGATTAGCACCTGTACTAGAGCAAGCAACTGATTAACTCCAAATATTAGTAACCATATCTAGTATCATGTGGTAACATCATCGTTATTGATTTAACCATCAAGTTACATTAAGTGCATCTACGTTGCCGCTGCTCAGTCAAGTTCTCACTATCCGGGAGATACGGCGATTCGAATCGATTCCTATCCAGCTGGAGGGGTATTCCTAACACAAACCTAGGCATACCGCGCAAAGGTAGCCTTAGGTCACCTTTGGTACAACTCAGGAATCGCGGCTCTGAGCAGCGCCGCACCCTCAGGGAGTCCACTCTGCCAGGTGGTCAATCTCACCTAGGACTTACACCAATAGCTCCTCGCACATCCTTACTACCGCCAGGGTGCGCACTTTCACTTCTCGGTCTTCCGACCTGAGTTGAGCTACTCGGCTTCGCGGTCGGAACATGTTATCCGGCCAACTAAGTGATAGGCATGCGTTCAACATGACATGAGGACATACAGTGAATCGGTCCTCAACCGACACAGACGGGGATGGATCCACACCCAAGACCTCCTTGCCTTGTTGCTTCTCTATCGACTTCCCGCCCGGTCACAATTCATTATTAACACATGGTTATCTTCCACGATAGCAAATATAGCCAACCGTGACCAGACATCATCCTAGCTTGCAGGTGACAGGAAATCACCTGACTTTTACCGGTCTAAGCAAGGCTAAGCTTTGATCCGCTCCTGGACCTAAATAGGATTCAGGGTACGTTTACTGGACAAGGAATAGTTATATATGCAACAAGTGTTTGCATCCAATTCCTATCACTTAATGCATCAACAAATAAAGATACTCAAAATAATCATCTTCAAAACATAGGAGGCTTAAAATGCTCTGGGGCTTGCCTTTTAGAAAAGACGAAGGTTGGCGATCGGGACACTCAAGAACTTCTTCGTCGGCTCCTTCTTCGGGGGTCTACACCTCCTGCTCCTGAGCTTGCTGCTGCTCCTCCGGAAGTACTTGCTCGAATTCCAAAAGCGTGACTCCCTCCGGAACACCTATTGCATGCATATGCATAGTATAAGAATCATGCATGCACAAGAGATGGAATATGATGATGAAATGTACAGCCATGTATAGATGGATGCATGAAAGACACGATGATACAAGATCAACATCTATTTTACCGAGTAGGTGCATATCTCTTTTTAGAAAACAAGAATGGCACACTCACCGAGCTCTAACAACCTAAGATAAAGTTGTTCATCTTCAGTAAGAGGTCTAGCACCTACAACTAACAAGTTATCTTAATTAGCCTAGCATCTAACGCATCACGTCGACTCATATCAAGCAAACAAGTTATCTATTGAAATCACAGTTTTCAGGCTGCAAACAGCAGTAAATAGTTTTACTCATAACTAGAGTTGTACTAAACCAAAAGACATGCAAAAAGACAATCTGGAAATCTTATCAAATTATCTACATTTCGTTTTTAATCACCTCAGCATGATTCCCAAGTTTAGCAGGTCAAATTTACATAAACACATAATCAGGTCTAAACAAGACAGAGAGCAAGCAAAACTGTGATCCAACTTTGAACGACTGTAACTCCTAAACTGCTATGCCAAATGCCACCAAATTTTAACAGGAGATAGATACATAGGTTATCTACAACTTTTGTATTCACCACTTTACCAGCAACCCAAATTATCATGGTGAACTTTGCAAAGTTCCCAGAACTATCCAGAAAGACATAATGCAAGAAAATAATTATTAACTTAAGTTGTAAACATACAAATGGACAAAACCAACTTTACCAACTCATCGCACATGTTGAAAGAACACCAGAAAACATTGTGGCCATTCCTAAATAAATTCTTTTCACACCTTTATTAATTTATTTAGATAATGAGGTTAATTAATAAACACATAACCAAGGTGTATACAAAATTCCACAAAAATTATAGTAGTTTATACATGTCTCCAATAGACTACTGTATAAATTTCACATCATTTCAACAAGTATAACATCCTACACAAAAATGATAAGGCATAAAGGCTTAAAATGACATAAATAGGAAACCCTAGTGAAAAGTGTCAAGCAACATATTTTATATTTTTCATAACATCCTTAAGATACTAGGACATCCTCCAATAAATTTCATCGTCATTGGATTCATAGATAAATTACTAAAATTCACACAAGGATCATTCAATAATAAAAGGAAAATCTATAACTCAAAACTCATACATGCATTGGGCCTCAAATTTTTACCAGAGCTTCTACTCATCAAGAAGAGCTCACCCACAAAATTTCATAAGTTTTGGAGCATAGGAACTAAAGATATAAATTGAACAATTTTGCATTCATTTAAAAACATATTTCAAGTTTCCATTTAATTCTTCCAAAAATTCCACTACAAGTGTTCATGTTATATTTTTCCTAAATACCACACTTCACCAAGATCCTAACAAAATTGGAACCACCTAATTTGGATCTACCAAACTCGAGATGTAAATTCTACAATTTGCACTCAAAAAACTAAATTAATGAACTAGCTTCTCAGGTTTGAGTCACTGACAGGCGGGACCCCACGGCCGGCCGGGCCCGCGCGTCAGTGACTGAAAAACAGAGGAGGCGGCTCTCCGGCGACACGGATCGTGGAGCTCACCGACAGCGGCTTCTCTGGCGACGAGGAGGGTACCACTGTGTTCCTCGTGACAAGCCGCACCTAGAGGTGCCTAAGGTTGAACCCCTACCGGAGCCTAACCAGGGCGACGACAGTAATGGCAGACGGCGGCGAGGACCATCGACACTCTGGCGAAGTCCGGCCATAAGGGCATGGCTAAGGTCGGTATGAGCTTCTAGGGCCTACGGAGAAGCTAAGGGAAGGAAGAAAAGGGGTGAGAGAGCTCAGGCGAGCTTCGGCCATGGCGGCGGCAGAAATGGCCAATGGCCCTCACCTAGGCTTGCCCGGCGTTGCAAGTGGGAGGATACGGTGGCGTGAAGCAAGATGGCGCTCATGGCTAGCTGAAGGCAGCAATGATGTGGCAGCGAGGGGGATTGGCGATGGTGAGGCACTCGGCAACGACGGCGGAGGCGCGGTGCTGTGCTACGGAACGACTAGCGAGGCGCTCGGCAACGATGAAGCAAGTAGGTGAGCTAACGGGCGCATGGCACCCTTGTGGTAGCGACGGGCTGACTTGTGGGGGCAACACCGGCATACGTCCGCCACTTGGCCGCCGCGGCCTGCCTGTGTCGGCCAGCTGGCCCGACTGAACCGGCCATTAGAGACCCAATAAGCCGACTGATGGCACGTTTTCATCGATCTATAACTCCTAAATCATGACGATCTAGCTCTAGGTGTAGTTGACAAAGTTGGAGATTGAAGTGAGGACTACAACTTTTCCAATTGGAACTTGAGTTGGTTCGATTTAGTTAGGGAGATACAAAGCTCCAAACAATACTGCATGAAACTAAAAATCATTTGCCAGACTTAGAAAATTTCTAAGTGTAGAATCAGTACCCAAAACTGACTTGTGGGCCATGTTTGAGACTGTTCCACACATTTTCATGACTTGGCCTCTAAACAAAGTTTGTTCCATATATAATTTTCTACAACTTTGCTTTAGGTTGCTCAACCATGCAAACAATCTAAGCTATACTTTTTAAATAGTCAAACAACAAAGCTCCAGGGTTCAACACAAGTCAAACTATTACTTGGAAGTATAATTAGACAATATGGTCAACATGAACATTGTTCCTAATGACATTCTAAGTGTAGCTAAGTTGTTTAAGAGGACATTTGACCTGCATTTGTATAGACCACACATGAGCACACACAATTGCTAGCATAAAACCAAGCAATTCAAATAGAAACACACATGAAATGATAACATTCATCATGGTATGATGCTTATGAATGAGATGATGCACATGCTCATGTGATGCAAGTGTTTTAGTGCAACCATAACACTGAGGTGTTACATATGCATTTACTATTAACCAAGTTCCACATGTATTTGGATATTATTTTATAGCTCACAAACACGAATACATGGAATAATTCACTAAAAGGATTTTTTCGACACTGATTCGTGCAAAGAAGCAAGGGAGATGCCCACCACACCGACTCAAAATGGGCAAAACCCCATGGGGTAGAGACCCATGACCAGGCCAAGGCCTACCATGCAAAGGTGGTCACCAGAGGCGGTGGTCAAGGGCCAGCTGCTCCTAGGGGGTGGCCGCTCCCCTCTGGACGCCGCCCTGCCTCTCCTTGCTATGGCCGTGGCATGCTGGCATTCTAAGGCAGTGTAGCCTGGTGTTTTTCACCAAACATAGACAAAAGCACCTCCTTCACTCTTATATAAGTAGAGGGGTACCCCCCTCTCTCAGACACACCATTTGGGCTTCCACAACACAACACAAGAGGGTCACAATGTGACAAGAAGAGAAGAGCTCCATTCATATCTTAGTTCTCTAGCTAGTTCTAGTGTATGGAGTTAGTGAGTAAGAGTGGAGAAGTATCAGAGTTGTCGGCTACCTCCACTTGTGTACTTGGGGCCCCTTGTACACTTAACGGAAGGAATGACGGGGATCGTTCGCTCCTCTCCACTTGTACCTCTATGTTCCGAACACTACTTGGAGTATAAGGTTCGTGTTTATCTTTAGTGGTGAGTTCTACTTTAAGTTAGTCTTGTTCATTATTTACTTGTGGGTTCTCATTCATCCTTGTGATGAATACTCTAGTAAAGGGCCTAGATAGAGACCGATAACCCTGATCGATGCTAGAGTAGTAGTCGATAGTGTAGACATGGTGTCCTGGCTAGAGGCTATCTTCATTTGCCTTGTTCCCTATGGTTGAGGGGTAGGTGGCAGGTGGTGATAGTCCTATCCATCCTTCGTACTCCCCCATGTCCAAGTTCGATGTAGGCTCAAAGCCGATATTGCCTGGTAGACTAGGTGCGCTCTGGTGCCCGAAGTAAGTATATAGTGGCAAAGCTATCTTAGCTTAGGATCTCTATCCTTAGAAAACCTCGCTACCCGAGCTATCTTTCTTCTTGTTATCATTAGGTGAACTTGTTTAAGAGACTCTTACACCTCCATTCCTCGTGGAAATACGATACCCTGAATACTCTTGGGTGAAATGCTACAATGGTAATTCTGTGCGCTTGCGGATTATTTCTATGTGTTAAGAAATACCAACAATCCCCTTCTGAGGATAGATCAAATTGTAGATTGAACCTCCGGATGTGAATTGCTATGTTTTCTGGATGCCTATTCGGGGTATCATCAAATTAGCATGTGCATAGATGATGAGGAAAAAACTACATTTGTAACTCCTTTTAGTGTATATTGTTATATCAAGATGCCTTTAGGCCTAAAGAATGTTGGTTCTATGTATCAAAAGTGAATTCATATTGTCCTTGAGGGCTAAATTGGCCATAATGTCAAAGCATATATTAATTACATAGTTGTTAAAAGAAAATCTAGAGGTGATTTAATCACTGACTTAAAGGATACTTTTAACAATTTATGTAGGAACATAATGATGCTCAATCCTGATAAATGCATGTTCGACGTTTCTTTGAGTAAGCTACTCGGGTATTCGGTATCTTAGCGCGGCATTAAAGCAAACCCCAAGAAGGTCATGGCTATCAAAGATATGTAGTCTCCACGCAGCCAGAAAGAAGTCCAAAACCAAGCTGAAATAATGGCAGCACTAAGTCGATTCGTATCCAAGTCAGGTGAATGAGGTATGCCATTTTATAGATTGCTACATAAACATGATGCTTTCTAATGGAACGAACAGGCCGAGGAAGCATTTTAGAAATTTAAATAATACCTGAAACAATTGCCAACAATCGTACCTCCAAAGGATGGCGAAGGCATGCTCCTTTACATTGTAGCGACCCCAAAGTTGTTAGCGCGGTCTTGGTGGTTGAGCGTCAGGTGGAAAAGTCCATGAAGTAGCATCCGGCCTACTTCGTAAGTGAAGTCCTCCATGATGCCCGATCTAGGTACCCTAACATCCAAAAGTTATTGTATGCCATACTAATGTCTTCTCGAAACCTTAAGCATTATTTCTTGAGTCATAAGATCAAAGTGGTCTCATCATATCTGCTTGGCACTATAGTACACAATCGGGATGCCGTCGACAGGATAGCCCATTGGTCTAGAGAGCTGGGACAATACAATATACAATTTGTACCTCGAACTATGATCAAGTCGCAGGCTCTACCTGATTTTGTTGTAGAGTGGACAAACCCTAAACCTCAAGAGGTAGCACAGAACCCTAAGCATTGGCTCATGTTTTATGATAGCACAAAGTGTAAAAATGGCGCGGGGGCTAGAGTTGTACTGGTATCACCAGAGGGAGATGCTTTGAGGTACATAATTCAAATTGATTTCACTAACCCAACTCCGACCAACAATATTGCTGAGTATGAAGGCTAGTTGACTGGTTTGCGAATTGCCATATCCTTGGTAATCCGAAGGCTACTTGTGAAAGGGGATTCAAAAGTAGTTGCCCATCAAACATCCAAAGGATATCAAGCAACAAATGAGAATATGGCTTCATATCTATAGGCATATCGACAGTTAGAGTCGAAATTTGATGGACTTGAAGTCTAGTACATCCCACGAAAATATAACACTGATGCCGACTACTTAGCTAGTTGAGCAGCTTCACGACAGCACCTACCAAGAGACATCCTAGTCGAAGTGCTTGAAAAACCATCTATCCCGATCTTAAAATTGGGTCCGAAGCCCATGCTTGATCTATCAAGTGACGATGCAATACTCAGCGAATTCCTTGAGAAGTCTACGCTGGGCAATCTAGCTCATGCTACCGCTCTAGTCGGAAATGAGGAGAACTAGATGGATCCAATCTAGGTGTACCTCACAAACCAGGATACTCTGGTTGATAGTGCAAATATGGAACGAACCAGCCATAAAGCCATGCTCTATACAATGGTTGACGGCATCCTCTATAAATAGGGCCATAATGGGGTTCTTCTCAAATGCATCACAAAGACCAAGGGCATTAGTTTGCTTCATGACATCCACAGAGGAATCTGTGGGTCCCATATCTCTCATCGAGCCTTGGTAGGTAAAGGCTTTCGACAATTTTTCAAAACTAGCCAACAGCTCTTCAAGATGCCACCGACCTGGTCAAAACTTGCGAATCATGCCAATTTTTCGCAAAGCAAATACACCAGCTGGCTCAAGCATTGAATACAATTCCACTATCCTGGCCTTTTGCCACATGGGGTATCGATATACTAGGACCATTTCCAAAGGCCTAAGGAGGTAACAAGTTCCTGATCGTTGCCATCGATACTTTTCCTAAATGGGTCAAGGTAGAGCCGGTCGGACGTATTACCAAGGAAAACATAGGCCAATTCCTACATGGCATAGTAATGCATTTTGGCATACCCAACCGACTAATATTGGACAATGGAACACAATTTATAAGCAAGAAGTTTGAAAATTTCTATGCCGGCCTATGGGATAAAACGTCTTCTTTCTTTAGTAAACCACCCGATGACCAACAGAAATGTCGAACGAGCAAATGGTATCATACTACAAGGGATTAAGACCCGAATTTTTGACAGGCTTAAAGCCTATGATAAAAAGTGGGTGCAAGAAGTCCCGACAGTATTATGGTCAATGCGCATGACATCTAGCCACGCTATGGGTGAGACCCCATTCTTCCTTGTGTATGGTGCCAAGGCAGTACTCCCACCAGACATATGACATAAGTTGCCATGAGTATTGATGTTTTCTGAAGAAGAAGAGCCTGAGCGTCGTGATCTCGACCTAATGTTGCTCGAAGAAGAGCATGATAGAACCGCTTACCAAGTACAACAATATTAGCAATCCCTTAGGAAATATCACAACCGTCGTGTGCATAGTCAGGCTTTAAGCATCAGGGATTTAGTACTAAAAAAGGACCAACGTACAACAGACAAAACCAAACTATCTTCTCCTTGGCAGGGACCGTACATTGTAGTCGAGATAGCTTGCCCGGGGGCTTACAGGTTGGCTGAAATTGACGGTGACGTACTCCCAAATACGTGAAATATGGATCAACTATGGCATTTCTATGCCTAAAGATAAGTTTTCCATCAGCTTTGTGCTATTCAATTAACATTTCTTCTACATATATGGTTTAATATATTGCCCCTTCATAATCCATGTGCTAAGGGGCTGGAGCCGCATCATACAAGCCCATTAAAAACTCAGCCAAAGGCTCGCGGGCTACCTTGGTTGTTTGTTCAATAGTTGCCCAAGCGGATCATTGCTCTTCATCTAGAATTTCACCTAAAAATTCACATAAAGAGCAACAAAGCTACAAAAATTTACATACTAAAGTCTTTACTCTTCATCTAAATTCCAATCTAGATAAAGAGTCGGGGGCTACCATATACATAATCACTAGTCTAAAATTTTCTCGCTAATGCAAAGCTAAAGTGCCTGATTCCACATAAGCATAGGGAGATATGCAAACATATGGCATATGTGCGAAGGGAAAAATAGCAACATCCTTGGTCAATAAACAAGAATTTGTTAAAGCCCGACCAGCTCGGGATGGATAGATCAACTCATCGAACCATTAATAATTCAAAGACAAGTCATTATCAGCTTATTACTATGCAAACATTAAAATGCAAAAATAGACTGATAAAAGATATCTTCTCTACTGATAAACTTCATTGAAACGATGATTTACAAAAGAGGTATCTAAAATGCCCTCCGCAAGGATGATGAGTTCCTTACAGCATAGGGACACAATAGCCCGATCAAGGTGACCATCTCCAAGCTTAGGCGCTTGGTGGAGGACTGGAAGGCATGGTGGCTCGCTCTAGTGGCCCATCGTGCATCATGGCACCCTCCTCTCCCTCGTCGCCTGGAGAGACTTCCTTCTCCACCATACTAGCATCTCCTGCCATGACATCTTCATCGTTGCTAACCAAACCCACTAGCGCCCCATCACTGGGGATTTTGAGGGCTTCTCGATTCAGCTCGACAAAGACTTTTTAGGCAAGTTCCCTATCACTAGGGATCTCTTCCTGACTTAGCTCAACAGAGAGCCATCAGGCAAACTCCTAGTCACTGCTTGTATCGAGAACAGTGGGAACCCGAGTAGAGGGGCCAGCATCATAGGGACCAGTGTTGGTGGTAGTAGTGAAGGAAGCAATCAACCCTCCGACTCATTGTCAGAAAGTTCAATAACTCCCTTCGGTGGAGCACTTGACTTAGGCCCTTGGGGGCGGGATGGCAATCTCCGCGGCGCTCTCCATAGCCTCTTCCTTCTTCTTTACGACCACCGCCTCCCCTTGAGAGAGCACGGGAGCCAAGAATGGAGTTAGGGCCATAGATAATGCCAGAGTTAGTGATGACGATGCCGAGGGAGATGATGGAGGCGAGGCCCCGGCAGACTGCCCAGGAGAACCCCTGAGCTATAAGTGAGGGATCTTGTGGCGGTGAGCACCAGTCTTCATCCTCGTGACTATAAATGTGGAGACGCTAAGTGGATCTAATCCAACACTCAGACGCCTGCTTATAAAGCCAAGGCTAGGGTGATTGGGAACGGCAAGCCAATCATCACCCACGAACCAAACCGATGCATTAATTGAAAGCCACACGTAATCCTCAGAAGTCAAGCCGCTGTAGCCACTCGAGTGTCTGACAACCGCTGCTTAACTTAGAGGGAGACCATGTTGACAAGATAATATGACTCTAGAGTATGGCTTATTTTATTTTATAGCTCATCACCCAACTATGCTTTAAAGGAGCATAGTAGAATTAGCTTAGCCACCATATATATCCACCATATAGATTCATGCACATGCACATCTTGATTTGATTGTATGACTCAACTCTCTTTGGATTCGAAGTTTGACTTTACAATATATGTATTACAAGTATGCTCTTTCATGCTTTCTTGACTCCTATGAGCTCCACATAAGCCTTAGTTGTAGGAAGAGAAAGGCATAGCATCATTATTGCCTTGGTAAGGATCCACAAATACCACATATATTGAGAGATTTGAGTGTCATACATAGGAAGCTCTGAGATTTATTTTGAAAACCCATAAAAACTCTGGAATAATGGTTGAGCAAAGAACTTGAGACATAGTTCTTGACTCGATCGTTCTATCTTTCAATTGCTCAAGGCCCAAGTGAAGGCTAAAAAGCCCCATGGTTGAAGGCCATATGGGTAAGTTTGAAAGTCAGATCGGTTTATTCTAATTTGGAGGAGAATTTTTGTTCGAACGCATATGTACATTTGAGGAGTGAAAACATCGATGCAACTCCTGATCCATTTACTGAGTTTAGCTTTGCTAAGGGACTAGCAAAGGTTAAGCTTGGGAGAGTTTGTTGATGGTAGAAAACAAACAATATAAATCATTAATATTACTTGTATAAGGTCATAAATATGATTAGCCGGTGGCCTCCGGTGACCTTCTAGAGTGGGTCTACAAAGTTTCACACTGTTTGGAGCCCGTTTACTTTGGTTTTGGGCTTTTTTCTCCACCTAACTGGGCCCTGATTTGCATGGTAAGTGGGCCTTCTCCCCTTGGGCTCGTGTCGGATGTGTTTCTTGTATGCTTTAGGCACATTTTCTATGTTATTCCGACATAGCCTCTTGCAAATGATGAATCACCACAACTTGTGGAATTCGTTAGTTATAAACCCTATTTCTAAGTTTGGTGTTCTTTAAGTAGGTTTATATAAATGTTGGTGGTAAAAATTGTGAGTTAAGGACCACCAACACTTATGACGTGTAGGCGTGCTTGTCTTTGATGTGCTTTGACTCTGTGTCTTTTTTCTTGGATTTCCTCATGCATTTGGCTTAGAGCCTCGTGGTCCCTTTCCTCAGCATCTTCATCATCATCTTGATGTACTATGCTAGCCTTGTCAACTCTGGGCAGGCTGGGTTGGGAGTTGGCTTCGGTCCTAGCAGGAAGGGGTCTCTCTAGATCGACCATGACCTCCACCAACTGCATTGGGGGTTAGGGTAGGACAACGCCTCTTCCTCCTTCTGTGGAGGTTCCTACGACCGCTTCCCCCCTGCGCGAGGATGGAGGATCCCTATTGTTGGTGGTGGTTCTCCTAGTGTTGGCGGCCAATGGGTGAGATATTTGTGGTATGATGGGGTCCCCATGGACGGTGCCAACTGTGGGGTCACTCCTAGCCTCTCACCCTCATTAGGAAGCATAGGGGGAGAGGCCAAGGGTTTCCCATAGGGAGCTGACCGAGCTATATTGTTGGAACGGGCGAGCGAAAATATCAGAAAGCCAATATAATAGAAAACGAGGTGATAGAAAAATGCGCATTAATTGCCCATCAACTGGTCTGGAAAAGATTCAACCATCCTCTTACATGAGCACCTCGGGTATTTATAGTTCATACCCAGAGGCAAGGTAGAATTACATTAGGGTTAAACTCAAGGGGGCACACACTATACACAATCCAGGGGTATGGTGGTAATCTTCTTCCTTTGGCCAACTACTCCCGGGCCTTATACCTCCAGTGGGATCGACACTACTATCAGGATGGCCGTGTAACACCCTAGCATTAAGCATGCATTTGGTACTTGCATTTCATGAGCACAAGCATCATCCATGCATTCATGATAATGAGCATATGAAGTTTCATTTCATTCACCATCTCTTTATCACATGTGATGTTGCTTATATAATTACACATGCTTGTGATCATGTGTGACCAATGTGAGAGATGGTTGCGAGGTCACAAAAACACCTTAGACAAATCTAGGATGGTAAATGGAACAATGTTTGTATTCATGACATGGGCCAAATTTGCTTCTAAGTCCTAGTTTACTCATAATGTCATTTTTCATGATCCTACTTCTACCAAAGTTGAACTATAGTATATATTGTTTGCATGGCAGTGCACCCTTAATAAAAGTTGTAGTTCTTGAGATGGGTAACAAACTTTATTTAAGGGTCATGAGCTAATTTAGTGTCTAACATAGTCAAAAATAGCTCCAAAATAGCAAAGTAATATTGTTTTTGGACTTGGACAATTTGCTGTCCTAAAGCCATTTACAGTTTTAATGTGCCTCACTTGGAAGCATTGTCACTGGCTAACCATTGAGAATTAGATGATGCCTCCTAAAGCAAAGTTGGGGATCACACATAGCTCTACAACTTTCACTAATACAGTTTTTGCTAATTTCGCATGGTTTATGAGTTATGGAGATGCAAATTTGGCTCGTCAGACGGCCTGAACCGACCCTTCGCAGTCCTGTCGTGGCCGACCGCTGACAGGCCATGCGCGCCGCATGGTGGCTGCTCGCTGGTATTGGCTCAGCCTGTCTGGCTAGTAGAGGGAGGCATAGCCATTGCTCTCTCCCATTCTCACTCTCACCCTCACTCTGCCTCGCTCTCGCTCTCTCGTAGTCGAGCCGACCCACTGTCGCCATCGCCGTCGTGCCTTTGCCGAGCTCACGCGCCACCACTGCTGCATCTCCATCCAATCCATCACATGCATAGCTTTTCCATGAGCAACTCTACCTCCACAACCTACCCATTCCACCATCAGAGCCGAGGTAAAGCCGCATTGTGCGTCGCCGTCGCTGCCATGGCCGCGGTGCACCATCGAGCTCAAGCTCACCATGGCCACCCATATCCACTGCTCCTCCTACCTTCTTCTCCACTAGTCCATCATCGCCTTAGGTCATAGATGCTCATGTCATCATTTATTTAACCGCTACCACCGCCACCATGCGGGAACACACCGCCGCACCGAGCATGCCCGCCACGGCCGCGAGCTCAAGCTTGCCATGGCCGGCCCTCGCAAGACCCCACCTCCCCCCTCCTATGTTCATTTCTGGGCCAGCATGAACCCTAGTGCCTACCCCAAAGATGGAGACCCATCACTAACCACCGGCTTGCTGGAATAGCAAGCATCGCACCACTGTGCTCTCACTGCCATGCCATAATGCACATGGCCAAGCTCACCAGCGCTTTGCCGAACCCTAACCCTAGCCCTAGGTCGTTAAGTAGGTCACCCTAAAGCCTTAACTGAGCTCGGGAGAGCTCGACATTGCAAAGAAAGGCAATGGCACCACCATGCACCTCCACCACACCATCATGCTCGCCACCGCCGTGTCTAACCACCGTAATCGGCTCAACCACCTACACCACTAGATGTGGGTTGACGAGGGGAGCACGGTGGTGGTAGTGGTTCCGCCGGTGACCTCACCGTCGATGAGTTTGCCGCCAGTCAAGCCGTGCCCCTGCTCTGTGTGCTTGACATGTGGGGTCACGTTGACTATGGGCCCTTGCTGTCAGCGCCTTCGGGTGCACTAGACCGGGTGCACCTAGCTGCTGGGCCCGATTTGAAATTTGATTTTCTTTGTTTATTTTCATAGATTTGAATGCAAACTTCAACAATTTATATCTTAAGCTAGGAGCGTCCAAATGAGGTGATCCAAATTTTGCTAGATTTCTTGTGAAGTATAATATTTGATAAAAATATGAAACCTACTGTTTGGGATGTTTTTCTTGGAGAATTAAATTTAGGTAGATAAGTGCTTTTAAAATAGTTTCTATCTTGTAAAATGCATATCTTCAGCTAGGGAAGTGCAAAAATTGTGATTCCAATTTTGCTAGTCTTGTGTTGACATCCTCTAGCAAGGAAAAATACTAAACATATAGTAGGCATACTTGGAATATGGTCTTCCTATTTAATCTTAAATAATTGCTAGTTTCTAGTGAAAATAAATGGGGTAAAAATACATAACTTATAATCATGCAAATTTGTACACAGTGTTCTTATGGTAGGATGACAATAAGAAAAATATGAAATCTATTGTTTGGCACTTTTCACAAGGTTAAACTATTTTTGCTAAAATAAGCCTATGCAACTTGTGATTTTTGTAGAGGTTGCTATACTTATCCAAATGGCATGAAATTTATATAGTAGACTATTGGGGTCATATGTAAGCCACTGTAATTTTCTCAGAATTTATTGAGCACTGGAAATATTTATCCTTTAAATCACCGTATTATATAAGGATATTAATAAATGCACATAAGTAAATTAGTTGGGCTTAACCATGATGTATTATATGGTGCTTGTGATGCATATGATCTATTGATATTAGTAGTTGTGCTTAGAAGTAATTGGTGATAGGCAGCTAGATAATTATTCCTTATAATTCAATTAAATGGCTACATGAGTAGTTTCTGTTGTGTTGACAAATTCATGATGATAATGATCTTTTATGCGAAACTTGTCAATAACAAAGTTGTGGATAACTTACTCATATTGCTTATTCTAAAATTTCATAGTCATAGGACTAATGGTTTATGAGTTATAGCTGTTAGAAATCTGCTATCAGAATTGCTTGTCCTCTAGACAGATCTGGAAGATTGAATTGTTTGACCTAGATAGCTACTTAAACACCTTAAGATGATTAAAATAAAGTTATAGGAAATTTATAATATTTCCAGAAAGTCCAATATCATGTTATTTGGGTGTATAAAACTCCAGTTATGGTCAAAACAAATAGTTGTTGTCTTGTAGTCCAGAAAATGCTTTAAATCGATGTTTGTTTAGTTACTAGAGAGGAGATATGCACCTACTCAGTAAAGGAAAATTTACCTTGTTATCACTTTAATACATTGCTATTATGGACACTTATGAGTATGCATTTTATCATATCATATCATCCACACCAGTATCTATGCATCCATGATATCTTATTTCATGCTCATACATATAGGATCGCCTGAAGGAGTAACCCTACTGGAATTCAAAGAAGAGGCAGAGGACAAGCAAGGGACTCCCCAACCCACAGCTCCAAAAGGTGAGGAGCCAGATACTAAGGAACTTCTAGAGTGCCCTAACCACTGACCCACTTCCTTTCTAAAAGGCAAGCATCGGAGCATTATAAGCCTCCTATGTTTTATAAAATATCATGTGAGTCCTTTATGTTTGATGCATTAGGTAGTAAGAATTGATTTGGAAATACTTGATGCATAGTACTACCTTGTCCAAAAATTTATACCTTGAACCCTATGTAGGTCTAGGATCGAACATATGCTTAGCCCTGCTTAGACTAGTAGAAGTCGCGTGATTTCCTATCACCTGCGAGATATAGGTGGACACTGGAGCATGGTTGGCTATATTTGCTATTGTAGAAACTAACCATGTGATGATTAATAAATGGAGACCAAACAGGATCTAGGGATTGAGAGGCAGTAGGACATGGAGGTCTTGTGTGCATGTTTTATCACATTCATGTCGGTTAAGGACCATACCATTGTTGGCACTTCTGTCGAGATTGAATGCATGCCTCTCAATTAGCTGGCCAGATAACTCGTTTTGACCACGAAGCCAAGTATCTCAACTCAGGTCAGGCCTCGTTCTATCAAAGTGTGCATTCTGGATAGTAGTAAGGATGTGTAGGGAGCCAAACGTGAGCTCATGTGCAGGGTAGTCCTGATCGTCCTGGAACCAGGCCATCCCTAGTTGTGCGGCGCTGATCGAACCCACGAAATATGTACCTGAGTTGTACCAAAGGTGATCTAGGACTACCTTGGTGTAGGTATATCTGGGTTTGTGTTAGGAATAATTACTCAGTTGGTTGCAATTGATTTGAATCGCCGCCACTCCTGGATAGTGAGAAACTTGACTAGCTCCAACATCGTAGTAAATGGATTATGGAATATGACGGCGTAACACCCTAAAATTTGCATCATTTTAAAATAGGTGAATTCGATTTAATTATGCACTTTGTGAGCATGTAAACCTAGAAAAAAATATTTTTTGTTAAATTAAAATCAACGATAAGGCTTAGCAACATTGTAGTGAATACATGTTGGTGCATTTGATTTATTGTGATGAGCGGTTTCGACTAAAATTCCAAATGAATTCAAATTCTTTTAAAACATTTTGAAAATAGTTTTGAAATAAAAGAAAAACAAAATCAAAAGAGAAAGTTTCCTTCCCTAGCCTTTCTCTCTCCCCTCTCCCTGCAGCCTAGCTCGAACAGCTCCCTCTTTTAGCTCCACCGCGCAAGCCCGCTCCCACCTTCCCCACGCGGCTCAGCTTCCCCTTCGTGAGCCAGCAGGCTAGCCCAACCAAGGCACGCTGATGCACCCCACCTCCTCCTTCGCTTGGCTCACTAATGAGGCAGCCTCGCATGTTAGCCGTGCCATTGTCTTCCTCGTGCCGTCTCCACACTAGACTCCGCCAGGAGTCCGCAGTCGCCCCGGCCAACCGTCGTTGCCGTGCTCCCCATGCCTCTCCGCCCCATAAATCTAAGCCTTGCGCCTCGTATTGCCCCATCTCGAACCCTAGCGCATGCATCGCCCTTGCCTCAAGCCATAGTGCAATCGCAAACCCTAAAAAGCCACTACCTCTTTCGATCCACCTCACCGTTGTTTCATGTTCGCGTTGAGTTGCTTGCTGGGACTCGGAAGTCGATAAGTGGGCTCATGATGCCCCGCTCTTGCTTTGGATCGCTCGCACATCATCACTGAGACATCGCTGGCGAGCTCGAGCTGCCCAACCGAGCATAGCACTGCCCTCAAACTCACGCGGCTCATTCTGATCCCCTAGATGAGTTCGGCGTGCTCCACTCTCCCTCCCTGTGCTTTTTGTTCAGCCTATGATGCTCGGAGTCGCCGTATCGACGAACTTTGGGGAGGTCCCCTGCTTCTCCGGCCTTGCACCGCCGCACACACCGCCACCGGTGATCCCCTCTATTTTTAGCTGTCCAGATCTAATCCAACGGCTCATATTGAATCATACCATTTTTGTTGGCAGTTTTGCTAAAGAGTCCTCTGAATTTTTAATTATATAATCCACTGTCCCTTTAACTTTTTCTTAAGAACCCCTTCACTTCTTCTTTATCATGCCCACCGTCCCTGGCTCTATTTAAAATCCAATTTTATTAATTTAAATTCAAAAATCAAGTTCCAGCTATTTATAGAAGTCCCACTAATCTTATTTTAGCCATAAAATCTCCATTTTAGCTCTGATTTGATCCATTCATGTTGTGTTAGATTCATAATGACATATTGTACGCGTTTATAACATTGTTTACCATGTAACTCGATCTAGAATTTCATGATTTAAATCCTAACTTGGTTAATGTTTATGTAATGGGGTTTATAAATAAAATATGATTAAAATTACTTTAGTTTTCTATTTGGATATTTCTCTAAAATATCTTATATATATGATTTTATATAGTTAAAATAAATGAAGCCTATAGTTTTCTTCTTCTTATATAAAAGTGAATCTTTAGGTAGATGTTTCTTTTTCAGCGTAGCTCCGATAAGTGTGCTTTTTGCGTTTGTGTGTTCGTAGCAATGCGTAGATTAGTTTTCAAACCTTTTTGTAGTTTGGTGTACTATTCTAATTTAGCTCTATTGTTTGCTCTGTGTATGATTGCATGGATGCTTGTGTGGTGCGTTATGATCTTGTCCAGTCGGTGAGCTTTGCGTTGGTGATGTAGAAGAAGTTGGTGATCTAGAAGATGTCCTTTGAAAGTTTTGACTTGAAGAAGGATCTGAGTTTACGGCAAGTATAGCATGGGATCATCCTTGTTGTCCTATACACCTTTAATCATTTAATTCATGCTACCTGTGTCTACCTTGACTACCACTAAGGATTTCCTAGTACTTTGTTATCTTCTACCTTGATTCCTATGTGTTTATGCGTTGGATAGTATGATGCTAGTGCTCAACTGAAACCATGATCTTGTAACTGGACTAATGGTATATGTAATAAACACTAAAAGATACTTTTTAGCAATATGGAATCAGGGGGCTAGAGCATTGGGCTATTATTATGGTGCTCTAGATTCCTCTCCCTAAGGACTTATCTGTAAGTGATCATCTGGGACTTATAGTACATCCATGAGTGCCACATGGCTCTGGCTTTACTCAAGTATGAGGACCTTTTCTAGCATGTTAGTGGTCACCTTTATGGCACAAGAGGGGCTTCAATTGGATTGATCTCGACCTGCTAAGGGAGTGCACTTTGGTTTCCTTAGTCACCTCTTGGGGGAGGGATCTTACTAGTTGATGGGGAATTGTTAGCGGCCCTAACTTGTTAAGTGAACCTTTGAAAGGCTTCATAGTGAACCCTGCCGACCTTCCTTGGTAGTGGGTCAAGAGGTTGGCCTCCTTAGGCGAAAGGGTAAATCACGGCTAGTGGTGAAAGTGTACAACCTCTGTAGAGTGTAAAACTGGTATATTAGTCGTGCTCATGGTCACAAGCGGCCTTGGAACACTTACGGAATTGATGATGAACACTAATGATACTAATGATAAAGATGCTCACTAATGATTACTGTTTATGCTATTCATTATTCATGTTTACCTGATCATGTGTTTACATGGGCTTGTGATAAACTTGTTCCTACTCAATTGCTAAAATCATGACTCATTAAAAGCTAATCGTAGTTAAACCAGTGTAAGCCTTTTGAGCCTCATGAACCCCATGTTATATTTGTTGAGTACGACATGTACTTATGCTTGTTTTACTTTTCAATTATTTGGATAAAAATCCTAAATGGGTACCGGATTGCTAGAGTTTGAAGAAGTTTGGCTTGTGATCAACCAGTCAGTTGTCCATATGGAATTAGAGTCTTCAGCCGAAGATTAGAGTTGTCTCTTCACTATTTGCAGTCTAAGGTTATATTTCTTGTAATAATACGTTATATTAAGCATTGTGTTTGATATTACCACTTTATTTGTAGCTATATGTGAGAGTTGACTTTTCTTGGCTCACATATGGTGCATATCTGGTTTTGTTCTTAAAATTGGGTGCAACGATGGTTCTGATGAATATGAAAATCTTACATCGGCTATGGTTACTATTGTCATGCTACTAAGTGATATACCACATGTTTGGCACAGGTTAGATGCTAATCTTGAGATGAATAGCTATAATTAACTTGATGACCGAATTATAAAATGTATAGCTAAATTAGTGGCTTTTTATGCAAAATCTTATCAAGCTAGATCCACTTATAAAGCCTTGCATGATCCTTGGAGTCACTTTATTTTTCATTTATGACGGGTAAGTCTAGCTGAGTACCTTCTTGTACTCAGGGTTTATTTCCCACTTGTTGCAGATGGTACCATCTATCACAAATACTGTAAGAATTGCTTCTATCCCGCTGTGGACGAGGAGTAGGCCCGAGCATGGTGCTTCTACTTTTATGTCTTATCTATGATGCTTTTGTCGCACTTGATCATAGACTGGCAAGTATTTGAACAATGGTGTGAGATGTTAGTTTAAAAACTACTTTGCTTCTGCTACTACTTTATTAGAACTTGGTTTGTAATAACTTTAATCATACTCTAATGTATGGCAATGTATTTGTGAACTCTATGTAACATGTGACATGTATGTTGAATCATGTACGATCTTGGTTGTATGTTGGTGATTAATCGAGACCCTTCGTGGTACTCGACAGACTATCGTGTTTATATGGGCTCAAGTATGATAGTGCGACCGCTTCATAGGCTGCCATTGTACTTGTGCTCTTATAAATTGGACAGTTATGTTACAGCTGGCATTAGAGCAAGATTTAACATTAATTGCCACATGTGTATTTAAAACAAAGGTTTTTGTTTTCCAAAACCAGTTTTTGGCAACTTATAGCTATATATATATAGGTGTTCAAATCTAAAATTTGAATCTAAAGTGTGCTAGTGATCACTTCCTTTATGCCCAGTTAAGGATTTTAGGTGGCTAAATAAGTACTAACATGGGGGTTTTTATTTTGTCGTCCATACAACGTGCTATTGTATGGATGTCATTCACTTGAGTGGTAATGTATGGATCAAATGCTTCTACGCCCAAGGTAAGATGATGAGTGGCATAACCGCAAGATGTGAGCGTGCGGTCTATAGGGGAGAGGTAGCTTTGATACTAAAGTATATATATGTCTCATATATATATACGAAAGTATTTAATTATGGGTTAGTTTTGATACGGCTATATATGCATATTTATATGTGTATATGGGACATATTTACTTTCGGGTAGCTTTGATAAAGAAGTATATATATATGTATATATATATGGAAGTATTTAGTATTCAACCTAGAGACCAGATTTTCATTTTTGTATTTATATAATTGTGGGGTTGGGCTGAAATAAAATTCTTGTGCAGGTACACTAATAGTGAAACATGTAGCCCGACTAGTTACGTTATATTATGAGAGAACATATGTATGCCACCGTGTATGTCGTTAGAAGTTTCAATTTTTCTAAGTTTGTGAGGACGTATGTAATGTGCATGCATCATGATAAATCATTCATTACATACTTGCATTGTTCCTCCTCTTATAAGTTTCTTATTCTGTTAAGTAACTCTTTTCTATTTTAATATTGTTCTCACAAAGAGTTGCACCTTATTTTGTTGGTACAGATGGCAGCATCAGCTGGCAGTGAGACTTTCCTAGAGATCTTTGGTACCCCTACCATGCTCTGGAGGGTACTGCACTTTATGGGGTATACTGAACTGGCCCGCTACTTCTGGAATGAGGGATATCTAGGACAACCATGGTATACCATACCTGCTTGTACCCAAGCACCCCTATGGCAGGACTGGAAGGCGGATTCTGAGGGAAAAACTCCTTGGCAAGGTGCCCAAGTAGTTGCTTTTGAGGTGCTGAGCCAGATTTGTCAGCAACACGGGGATGAGTTGACTAGCAGTGCCGCTAATATTTTTCCTCAAGTGGATCTGTCTACAGCAGTTTGGGCACAACGTAACCATAATGCGTTGATCTGAGCCAGGGATGAGCGTGCAGAGAGTTCTAGTCCCACTATGAGTGCTATGTTCATTGTGATTAAGATGTTTTATGCTTGTCAGGACACCTGGGACTTTTGGTAGGAGTCATATACCACTTGTATGGATAGGCTTATGAGAGCCAAAGCTGCACAACGAAAGCTGAGTAAGCATGTGCGAAAGCACAAGATGGCAGCTAGAGAGGCTCATTGGGACACCGATGAAGCTTATACCGCATTGGGAGCCCTCCAAACTCATATGGAATGGGTCGACCAGCAAAGAGCTACCGCTCAAGCGGCAAGAGCTGATGATCAGGCTATGCTGGCAGGACTGCGGGAGTAGCTAGAGGCCGCTCATGCTGAGGCCTTCACTACAACACGCCAGCGGATCTTAGCCAATAATAACACAGCCCTGGTAGAAGCAGCACGTGACAGAGTTGAAGTTGAGGCTACGCAATAGGCATGCGTTGAGTGGGATTTGCGCCATCAGCTTGCTCATACCCAGAACATGGTGGTTGATCTTCAGCATGAGGTGCATTTTTTGAACAACCAACTGCACCCAATCCTTGATAAGGAAGAAGAAGATTCGGAAATGTTTGTTGAAGATGATGGTTGGGAGGAGGAAGAAGTGGTGCTCGTGGATGAGGACGAGGCTCTATCTGACTTCGATAGTGACCATGCTAACTTGTAGAGCAGCTTTAGTGACTAGTTTGGTGTGCTAGATGTTATCCTCTATTATCTTATGTAATGGACACTATTGAACAGAAGTTCTGTCTATTAAGGGTCACCGAAATGATGAAAGCGGAGTATGCATCGCATCAACTATAGGGGTCTGCAGGTATCTGGTGGACTCATTATTTGTCTGCCTCACCTGCTGGAGCAAATGTGTCCTGGGAGCAATTCAAGACAGCCTTTAGGGGCATCATATACCCCAGGACTGATGCGGATGAAGGCCAATGAGTTTATGAAGGTCACACAAGGGTCAAAGACCCTGACAAAATATATGCATGCATTCAACAACTTATCCAGATATGCCCCAGAGTTTGGAATACAAAAGAGAAAAGATAGAAAGCTTCAAGAGAGGCCTTGGCAATAAGTTAATGAAAATGATGGCCAATAATAAATGTGCTACATATAATGAGTTCGTTAGTGATGCCCTAACCCAAGAAAACTAGAACAACCTACATGCGGCAGCAAAGGGTCGCAAGCGAGCAGCTGAGGCAGGTGCCTCGGGATCATCTCAGTCCAAATCTCCTATGGCAGCCAAGCCACGGTTCCATCCTCCAGCGCCTAAGTTTAGGCCTCCTCATCAGAAAGCCCAGGCTAACCAACCTCAGAAGGTATTTTGCAAGGCATTCACCATTGCCCTACCCAAGGGTAATGATGAGGACATCAACACCAACGATACATCCACGCCGACACGAGTACCAGTTTCTGGTCCTATTACTTACGCCCGTGCTCGTCACATTAATCATCAAGTAAGTTCACTCTTGAGTTCGTGTCCATCATATTTAGACCATGGAGACGCGTGCACTCTTGTTTTGGTTAGGAACCAGGGAGAGGACCGAAAGGGACAAGGATTCGCAGAGGCTGAATTCAGACTCCAGGACAGCTCCAACTTGTGATGGTCACCACGGTCGCATATGGACTTGGATTGGGGCGTTCAAGTACTTCATGGAATCCTTATGAAGTCTATTTTCATATGGATCTAGAATCAAGCCCATATCTGTTTTGAGGTGGCCGCAATGACTGAATTACGACTGAGAGCTTGTATGTCCAAAGGTGCTGCGTCACCTTAATTTGGTCCAATGGGCCGTGTATCAAGTTGGGTCCATTAGGGACGCGTCCTAGGGTTGGAGAATGACCCCAACACCTCCTGGTCGTCCTTCCACCTTCATATACTCCTTAGCTACCATCAAGAATAGTGGGGTTTTGTTTAGATCAAGTTTAGCTCTCGCTACTTGCATGTAAGCGCGCGTGCTAGATCAGCTGCCCATCTTCTTGTCTTCAGAACCCCACCTTAATTGAGATTGAGTTTGAAACTTTCATCTACATCTAGTAATTCAGTACTTGCTATACTTGTTCTTGCTAGTTCTTCGATTGCTTGCAGGACGAGTGCCCTAGTGGTTGGGTGACGCGCTCCACAAGATCGCGGTAGCCATTGGAGGTGGTGTATCGGTTGCTAAGGCGTAGCTTGGAAGGCTATAGTCAGGCCGTGAACGTCGTCTCCACCCATCAATCAAGTTATCCCACACTTCTCATCGAAAGATTGAGAACAAACCCTAGCGGGATCTCATCAGTTGGTAATCAGAGGAAGGTTTATCGGTGAGAGTCTTCCAATCCTTCGTTGTTCTAATTTTTCCTATAGTCCAGAAAAGCCAAAAAAGTATAGTAGATTAGTTTTACCCGCGATCCTATAAACCCTTTGAGCCTTTGCTAGCACTGCTTAGTTAGGGCTTGTTGAGTCGTCGGCTACATCGGTTGTGTCGAGTTGCTGGTCTTAGTTTTTGCCCTTTAGAGTTTTGAGTTCTTGTCACGTTCTAGTCACAGTTGTGTGCTAACATATAAACCTTCTGTTGGCTGAATCCGAATACATCCTTGTGTTCAAGACCGAGTAGGAATCTGAGTTTGAGACTGAATCCCACGTGGTGTTGAGTTCGAGTTGGAATCGGTTTTTAGTCCGAATTGACAGCTGCCTGGTTGCTATTGTGAGACCGAATCTGAGTACATCTTTGTGCAACAGTAGTCCTACTTATACTCAAACTCTCCACGACCTGCATATGCATTTTGGCTCGATTTTTACTCTAGAGAGAGAGAGAGTTTGTGTGGTGTGTGACTCCTGTGAAGTCTTTTTTTACCAAAATACCCCTGTCCTTCAGAAAAAGTTTGTTTGGTGTGTGACTCCTGTGAAGCCTTTTTGTTTATATAATCAGTTTTGAGGATCCCTAGAAAAAAAAGAAAAAAAGAAAAAAAATAGAAAAAAGAAAAAAAACAGAAAGAAAAGAAAAGAAAAGGGGGGGGGGGTTGTTTGTTGTGCTTCTCCATTGTTTCTGGTGGTGTGTTGTGACCTCCTTTGTGCCTAGGCTCACGTCTCTAGCACGGTCTAGGCTAGGACCAGCATAGTACCACCATTGAACGATTATTCAGCTTGCTTTTATGACTAACGTGGTGCTAGTACTTCCTTGCTTCAGCCCACCTATAGCTCCACATATTTCGACTATAGCTTGACAGGTGTTGTTGTTGCGCACCGATACACTTCATTCCATGGTTGCAGACTTGTTGGTTGCCATTCCCTCCTATTGAGCAAGGTAAGAATTGGTAAGAGCTTTTGTAACAGGTTGAGAGTGAGCGCCTTGCAGTAGCTACATCCTAATAGCTGTAGGGCTTTTATTTCTTCACCTGTTTTCTTGTTGCCCTTGTCTTTTAAACCATGTCAGGATCAGAGGATGTTAACAAGAGGCCACAATCTCCTCGCACCAAGGGCATCATTCAACATTTTACAAGGCAAGTGCAGCTGCATACAGAAGGACTTGATCAAGATTTATAGGTGACCAATGACAAGATTGGGCAATTGGAGGCCACCCAACTTGCCTCCACCACCAAGCTTACAGGATTGGAGGCATCTGTTGCCCGTATGGACAGAAGCCTTGCTGCTCTTCTGAAGCGTTTTGATGACTTCCACACGAAAGACAAAGAGCAGCATAATGAAGACAACAAGGATGAAGAGCGACTCGAAGATAATTATGATGATGATTATACTACTGATACTGAACATGATGCTCATGACACTCGTGATCGGCGTCGCCTACGCCATAATCGTAGAGGTATGGGTGGTCACCGCCGACGTGAGGTATCCAATAATAATGATGCTTTTAGTAAGATAAAATTTAAGATACCTCCTTTTGATGGTAAATATGATCCTGATGCATACATTACTTGGGAAATTGCCATTGATCAAAAGTTTACATGTCATGAATTTCCTGAGAATACACGTGGTAGGGCTGCTACTAGTGAGTTTACTGATTTTGCTACTGTTTGGTGGATAGAACATGGCAAGAAAAATCCTAATAACATACCACGAACTTGGAATGCTTTGAAATGAATCATGAGGGCCAGATTTGTTCCTTCTTACTATGCACATGATTTGTTAAATAAATTGCAACAACTGAGATAGGGTGCTAAAAGTGTAGAAGAATATTATCAAGAATTGCAAATGGGTATGTTGCGTTGTAATTTAGATGAGGATGAGGAACCTGCTATGGCAAGATTTTTGGGTGGGTTAAATCGTGAAATCTGGGACATCCTTGATTATAAAGAATACACTAACGTAACCTGTTTGTTTCATCTTGCTTGTAAAGCTGAAAGGGAAGTGTAGGGGCAACGTGCCAGTGCCAAGAATAATATTTCTGTAGGGAAAACTAATTCATGGCAGCCCCGCTCGACTACTACTCCAACTACACATGCTCCTATGCCAACATCCAGCGACAAACCTCATGCTACTTCCACAAATTCAGTGGTGAAGACGACCCAGAAGCTTGCTGCGAGTGCTTCATCCATGGCATCTATAGGTAGAACAAGAGACGTTTAGTGCCACCGGTGCAAGGGATATGGACATGTGATGCGTGACTGTCCAAGCAAGCATGTTATGGTCGTCAAAGATGATGGTGAGTATTCCTCTGCTAGTGATTTTGATGAAGATACACTTGCTTTGCTTGCTGCTGACCATGTAGGAAGTGAGGAACAACCAGAAGAGCAGATTGGAGCAGAGGATGCAGATCATTATGAGAGCCTCATTGTGCAGCGTGTGCTTAGCGCACAAATGGAGAAGGTGGAGCAAAATCAGCGGCGTACACTATTCCAAACAAAGTGTGTCATTAAAGAGCGTTCGTGTCGTTTGATAATTGATGGAGGTAGCTGCAACAACTTAGCTAGCAGCGATATGGTAGAGAAGCTTGCACTTACAACCAAACCGCACCCACATCCATATCACATTCGATGGCTCAACAATAGTGGTAAGGTTAAGGTAATGAGATTGGTACAAATTCATTTTGCTATTGGATCATATCATGATGTTGTTGAGTGTGATGTTGTGCCTATGGAAGCTTGTCATATTCTGCTAGGTAGACCATGGCAATTTGATACAGATTGTATGCATCATGGTAGATCAAATATGTATTCTCTCATACACCATGATAAGAAAATTGCTTTGCTTCCTATGTCTCCTGAAGCTATTGTGCGTGATGATGTTGCTAAAGCTAAGAAAACTAAATCTGAGATCGATAAAAATGTCAAATCTGTTAGTAGTAACAAAGATGAGATAAGATTGAAAGGACATTGCTTGCTTGCTACTAAATCTGATATTAATGAATTGGTTGCTTCCACTTCTGTTGCCTATGCTTTGGTATGCAAGGGTGCTTTGATTTTAGTTCACGATATGCAGCATTCTTTGCCCCCTACTATTGCTAACATTTTGCAGGAGTTTTTGGATGTTTTTCCAAGTGAGATACCAGCGGGGCTACCACCAATACGAGGGATTGAGCACCAAATTGATCTTATTCCTGGTGCATCTTTGCCAAACCGTGCACCATACAGGACTAATCTAGAAGAAACGAAGGAAATTCAATGACAAGTGCAAGAACTACTCAACAAAGGTTATGTGTGTGAGTCCCTTAGTCCTTGTGATGTTCCTGTCATTTTAGTGCCTAAGAAAGATGGAACATGGCGTATGTGTGTTGATTGTAGAGCTATTAATAATATCACCATTCGATATCGACACCCTATTCCATGATTGGATGATATGCTTGATGAACTGAGTGGTGCTAATGTGTTTTCCAAAGTTGATTTGCGAAGTGGGTACCACCAGATTCATATGAAATTGGGAGATGAATGGAAAACTGCTTTCAAAACTAAATTTGGTTTATATGAGTGGTTAGTCATGCCTTTTGGGTTAACTAATGCACCTAGTACCTTCATGAGGTTAATGAACGAGGTTCTGCATGCTTTCATTGGAAAATTTGTTGTAGTCTACTTTGATGATATATTGATTTACAGCAAATCTATGGATGAACATCTTGATCACTTACGTGCTGTTTTTAATGCTTTACGAGATGCACGTTTATTTGGTAACCTTGAGAAGTGCACCTTTTGCACCGATCGAGTGTCTTTTCTTGGCTATGTTGTGACTCCATAGGGAATTGAGGTTGATTAAGCCAAGGTAGAAGCTATACAAGGATGGCCTGTACCAAAGACTATCACACAAGTGTGGAGTTTCCTAGGACTTGCTGGTTTCTATCACCGATTTGTAAAGGACTTCAGTACCATTGCTGCACCTTTGAATGAGCTTACAAAGAAGGGAGTGCCTTTTTGTTGGGGCAAAGTACAAGAGAACTCCTTCAATATGCTAAAAGATAAGTTGACACATGCACCTCTCCTCCAACTTCCTAATTTTAATAAGACTTTTGAGCTTGAATGTGATGCTAGCGGAATTGGACTGGGTGGTGTTTTGTTACAAGAAGGCAAACCTGTTGCGTATTTTAGTGAAAAATTGAGCGGGCCTGTTCTAAATTATTCTACATATGATAAGGAATTGTATGCTCTTGTTCGCACATTAGAAACATGGCAACATTACTTGTGGCCCAAAGAGTTTGTTATTCATTCTGATCATGAGTCTTTGAAGCATATTCGTAGTCAAGGGAAATTGAACCGTAGACATGCTAAGTGGGTTGAATTTATTGAATCTTTTCCTTATGTTATTAAGCACAAGAAAGGGAAAGAGAATATTATTGCTGATGCTTTGTCTAGGAGATATACCTTGCTGAATCAACTTGATTACAAAATCTTTAGATTAGAAACAATTAAGGACCAATACGTTAATGATGCTGATTTTAAAGATGTGTTGCTTCATTGTAAAGATGGGAAAGGTTGGAACAAATTCATCTTTAGTGATGGGTTTGTGTTTAGAGCTAACAAGCTATGCATTCCAGCTAGCTCTGTTTGTTTGTTGTTGTTGCAGGAAGCGCATGGAGGTGGCTTGATGGGGCATTTTGGAGCTAAGAAAATGGAGGACATACTTGCTGGTCATTTCTTTTGGCCAAAGATGAGAAGAGATGTGGAGAGGTTTGTTGCTCGTTGCACGACATGTCAAAAGGCTAAGTCATGGTTAAATCCACACGGTTTGTATTTGCCTCTACCTGTTCCTAGTGCCCCTTGGGAAGATATTTCTACGGATTTTGTGTTGGGTTTGCCAAGGACTAGGAAGGGACGTGATAGTGTGTTTGTGGTTGTTGATAGATTTTCTAAGATGGCACATTTCATACCCTATCATAAAACAGATGATGCTACTCATATTGCTGATTTGTTCTTTCGAGAAATTATTCATTTGCATGGTGTGCCCAACACAATTGTTTCTGATCGTGATGCTAAATTTCTTAGTCATTTTTGGAAGACTTTATGGGGAAAACTGGGGACTAAGCTTTTGTTTTCTACTACATGTCATCCCCAAACCGATGGTCAAACTGAAGTTGTCAATAGAACTTTGTCTACTATGTTAAGGGCTGTTTTAAAGAAGAACATTAAGATGTGGGAAGATTGTTTGCCTCATATTGAATTTGCTTATAATCGTTCGCTGCATTCTACTACAAAGATGTGCCCATTTCAGATTGTCTATGGTTTCTTGCCTCGTTCTCCTATTGATTTGATGCCTTTGCCATCTTCTGAAAAACTAAATTTTGATGCTACTAAGCGTGTTGAATTGATGTTAAAACTACATGAAACAACTAAAGAAAACATAGAGCGTATGAATGCTAAATATAAGTTTGCTGGTGATAAAGGTAGAAAGGAACTAATATTTGAATCTGGAGATTTAGTTTAGTTGCACTTGAGAAAGGATAGGTTTCCTGATTTCAGAAAGTCTAAATTGATGCCTAGGGCTGATGGACCATTTTAAAGTGTTAGGGAAAATTAATGATGATGCATATAAACTCGATCTGTCTGCAGAATTTGGGGTTAGTCCCACATTTAACATTGCAGATTTGAAGCCATATTTGGGAGAAGAAGACGAGCTTGAGTCGAGGACGCCTCAAATGCAAGAAGGGGAGGATGATGAGGACATCAACACCAATGATACATCCACGCCGACACGAGTACCAGTTTCTGGTCCTATTACTCGTGCCCGTGCTCGTCAAATTAATCATCAAGTAAGTTCACTCTTGAGTTCCTGTCCATCATATTTAGACCATGGAGACGCGTGCACTCTTATTTTGGTTAGGAACCAGGGAGAGGACCGAAAGGGACAAGGATTCGTGGAGGCTGAATTCGGACTCCAGGATAGCTCCAACTTGTGATGGTCACCGCGGTCGCATATAGACTCGGATTGGGGCGTTCAAGTACTTCATGGAATCCTTATGAAGTCTATTTTCATATGGATCTAGAATCAAGTCCATATATGTTATGAGGCGGCCGCAATGACTGAATTACGACTAAGAGCTTATCTATCCAAAGGTGCTGTGTCACCTTAGTTTGGTCCAATGGCCGTGTATCAAGTTGGGTCCATTAGGGACGCGTCCTAGGGTTGGAGAATGACCCCAACACCCCCTGGTCATCCTCCCACCTTCATATACTCCTTAGCCGCCATCAAGAATAGTGGGGTTTTGTTTAGATCAAGTTTAGCTCTCGCTACTTGCTTGTAAGCGCGCGTGCTGGATCAGCCGCCCGTCTTCTTGTCTTCGGAACCCCACCTTAATTGAGATTGAGTTTGAAACTTTCATCTACATCTAGTAATTCAGTACTTGCTATACTTGTTCTTGCTAGTTCTTCGATTGCTTGTAGGATGAGTGCCCTAGTGGTTGGGTGACGTGCTCCACAAGATCGCGGCAGCCATTAGAGGTGGTGTATCGGTTGCTAAGGCGCAGCTTGGAAGGCTGTAGTCAGGCCGCGAACGTCGTCTCCACCCATCAATCGAGTTATCCCACACCTCTCATCGAACGATCAGGAACAAACCCTAGCGGGATCTCATTAGGTAACGTAGGCCAAGGAAGCTCACCAGGGCCAAAAAGTAACCAGCCATGCATCTATTGCAATTAGACGGGTCACTAGTCCAAGGAATGTCCCTATCCCAAGAGGAATGGAAATCAAAACTAGGGTAATCAGAAGCAGGTCAATCCTAAGGCATGTCCTGGATATGTGCACTATACAGCCATAGAGGAGATTCCCGTAAAGGAAGTTGTGACTGCTATTATGGTTCTTATTAACAAACACACTGTAATTGTTTTATTTGATTTCGGAGCTTCAAATTCATTTATGAGCCAAACATTTGCATCTAAGCATGATCAGAAGATAATTGAGCTAGACAAGGGTGGTTATAGTATAAGTTTAGCTAGGGCTACTATCTCTACAAACCAAATAGTTAGAGATGTGCTTAACTCCATCCAAGAGAGGGAGTATACCATGGATCTCATAGTATTGCCAGGATTAGCCATAGATGTGATATTGGGCATGAAATCGATGAGTGGGCACAGAGTTCTTATCGACACATCCACTCGAACCATTATGTTGAGAGAACTAAAGGGGTTAGTGCTTTTCTAGTACTGCTTCCCTGGAGTTTTGATCTTCAAAACTTGTCTTGTGCCATCCAAACCACTACTCTCTATGATATTCCTCTAGTTTGTGTTTCCAAATGTATTTCCAGATGAGTTGCTTGGTTTGCCGCCATATAGGGATTTGGAATTTAAGATTGAGTTAGTGCTAGGTACAACACCTATCTCAAGAAGACCCTATAAGATGCCACCCAATGAGTTAGTCAAACTTAAAATTGAGCTACAAGAACTTTTGGACAAGGGTCTCATTCGACCTAGTTCGTCTCCCTAGGGTTGTCCAGCTTTATTTGTGAAGAAGAAGGATAAATCCTTGTGGATGTGTGTGGACTATAGGCCGCTTCATGCCATAACCATTAAGAACAAGTACCCTTTGCCTCGTATTGATATTTTGTTTGATCAATTGGCAAGAGCAAAGGTATTCTCTAAGATCGATTTGAGACCAGGCTACCACCAGATTAAGATTAGGCCAGAGGATATACCTAAGACAACTTTCTCCACTAGATACGGCTTGTATGAGTATTTGGTCATGTCTTTTGGACTGACAAATGCTCCTGCCTATTTCATGTATCTAATGAATTCGATGTTCATGCCCAAGCTTGACAAGTTCATGGTTGTGTTTATCGATGATATCCTGATTTACTCTGGGAATGTGGCAGATCATGCAGAGCATCTGAGAGTTGTTTTATCTAGGCTGAGAGAGCATAAATTGTATGCAAAGTTTAGCAAGTGTGAATTCTAGCTGAAGAAAGTACCTTTCTTGGGTCATATATTATCTTAAGATGGAATCTTTGTAGACCCATCTAAAGTACAAGAGGTCATGGATTGGAAGGCTCCGACTTCGGTTCATCAAGTTCAAAGTTTTCTAGGGCTAGCAGACTATTATCATCATTTCAATCCTGACTTTTCCAAAATAGCTAAGCCCATGACCATATTACTTTAGAAGGATGAAAAGTTTAATTGGACTCCAGAGTGTGAGGCTGCTTTTCACACTCTGCAAACCTTACTAACTGCTACTCTTGTTCTGGCACAACGCGACATTGAGAAACCTTTTGATGTGTTTTGTGATGCATCGGGTATAGGTTTAGGGTGTGTGCTTATGCAAGAAGGTCGAGTTATTGCCTATGCTTCTCGGCAGTTGAGGAAGCATGAAGTCAGCTACCCTACACATGATTT
Organism: Miscanthus floridulus; assembly: GCF_019320115.1. Lineage (NCBI taxonomy): Eukaryota > Viridiplantae > Streptophyta > Magnoliopsida > Poales > Poaceae > Miscanthus > Miscanthus floridulus. The sequence continues at coordinate 59,884,422 of NC_089595.1, forward strand.
AGAACTTGCTGTAGTTGTTCATGCATTGAAGATATGGAGACATTATTTGTTGGGAAATGTATGCCACATATACATTGATCACAAAAGCCTCAAATACATCTTCACTCAACCTGAACTGAACATGAGGCAGCGAAGGTGGTTAGAGCTAATCAAGGACTATAATTTGGAAGTGCACTACCATCCAAGAAAAGCCAATGTTGTAGCAGATGCACTTAGTCGGAAATCTCATAGTAACACTTTAGAAGCGCTGTTGGAAGAGGGGTTTAATTTGTTGCATCCTGTTGTGCTACACAATATCATTATCAGTTGCTCACTTGATAGCAAGATCATCGAACTACATAAGATAGATGCACGTGTGTTTCACATCAAGAGAAAGATGAAGGAATAGAAAACCAAACATTTTAGGTTAGATGAAAGAGGTGTGCAATGGTTCAAGGACCGACATGTGGTACCGAAGGACCGTGAACTCAAAAATCAAATTTTAGATGAAGCTCATTCATCCAAGATGTCTATCCATCTGGGTAGTAGCAAAATGCATCAAGATTTGAAAAACCATTTTTGGTGGATAAAGATGAAAAAGGAAATTGTAGCCTATGTTGCTAGGTGTGATGTCTGTAGTCGAGTGAAGGCAGATCATCTAAAACCTGGTGGACCGCTCCAGCCATTGTCCATTCCAGGCTAGAAATGGGAAGAAATAAGTTTGGACTTTATTACAGGCCTCCCGCAGACACAACAAGGTCACAATTCTATATGGGTCATTGTAGATTGCCTTACCAAGTTGGCACATTTTGTACTGCTGAACACAAAGTATAATGCTGGGAAGTATGCTGAGTTCTATGTTTCTTAGGTAGTGAGGCTACATGGGGTACCAAGGGCCATAATCTCAGATCAGGGCCCATAGTTTGTAGCTCGCTTTTAGGAACACTTGCACAAGGCCCTAGGGACTAAATTAATCAGAAGCTCAGCATACCATCCACAAACCTCTGGACAGACTGAGCGAGTAAATCAAATCCTAGAAGACATGTTGAGAGCATGTGTGATCTCTTCCAAGGGTTCATGGGAAAAATGGCTACCTTTAGCCGAGTTTTCCTACAACAACATTTATCAAGCAAGTATCAAGATGGCTCCTTTTGAAGCACTTTATGGCAAAAAATATAGAACTCTTTTGTAACACCCTAAAAATTTCCTCTTTTGAAATAGAGCTAAAATGATTATTTATGCATTTTTGTGCACAAGAAATATAGGAAATAAAATTTTTCATTAAATTAAAATACATCATAAGGTAGCAACATGTTTGAGCATACATGCCATTGCATTTGATTTTATTGGTTGAGTGGTTGAAAAGTCAAAATAGTTAAAATGCTTTTGAAATGAAATTAAAAATGGCTTTGAAATAAAAGAAAAGAAAGAAAAGAAAATCAGAAAAATAAAAGAATTTAAAAAGTTATTCTCGGAAAACTTACCCAAAATTGGTTCATATATGTTTGAACTAAAAAGTGTATTTTGAATCGTATTTATACTCGATTTGGTTCGTATTTGAAATTGCTTTGAATTAAGAAAAGAAAAAGGGTTTGGAAAAAAACCTTCCCTCTCTCATTTGGCCCTAAGGCCCACCCTTCTTTTCCCTTCGACCCGCACTTCCCCTCCTTCCCGTTTTATTGGACTCAGCCCAGCTCATCACCTGGCCGCTGGCGGCCCATTCCCCGCGCCTCCCCTTCTTTCTCCGCTTCTCCCGCACCGGCCCACTCGGTGGCCTGTAGCCGCGCCTTCCTTCTCTTCCACGTGTGCCTGCTCACCGCGCGGCCTAGCTGGCACCCCGACCCGCTTGGCCTACACCGCACACGCGCGTCTGCTCTCCCTCACTGTATGCGGGTCCCGCCCGTCAGCCGGCCCTGCTCCCTTCTTCTTGCCCTTCCTTCTTCCTCCCGTTTTCTTTCCTTTCTTCCTCACCGCTGATGGCGCTGCTTGCATGGCAAGCTACCAGCCCTCCATGCATGCAAGGAAGGTAATCAATCCACCTGCGCCCGCTCCCTACCATCTACGCAGCGCCTCTCCCCGCCAATAAAACTCGAGCCGCACCCTTTCCTTCTCCCCTTTCCCATCCACTCGAAGCTCGCACTCACTGCCGCCGATGAATCCCCCACTCCCGAGCGTAATAATTGATGTCGATGCGCCCGTGAGCTCTGCCATGACCCGACGCAGCCATAGGTGCCTCCCCTTCTCAATTTTGGTCTTGTTTTACTTAGATTTCACTCACCCGCATCCTTCTCCTCCCTCCAGCCATCGCCGCCGTCGTCAACCCACTTCGAAGCCTCCCTGGACGCCGCGCGCCATACCAATCAAATCACGGTGAGCTCCTGTACCTGTTTGACCCCTTCATGTCGCATTTGGCACACTAGAATGATGTAGTAGTGAGCTCCCATCACGCCAGCAATGGTGCCACCGCGGAATCGCCACTTCAGCTCGTTCCCCACCCCCGACTTGCACCCTGTTGAGTTCGTGAGCGCCTGTAGATTGTTTCTGTGTATTCGGTTTTGATTGGGATGGCCGGAATCACCACCCCGGCATCCACCGCCGAACTTGGCATGCCGCCGGTCATGGTGTTGGCCATGGGAGTCATCTTCTCCGGTGAACCCTCTGTGTACTTGTGCTAGCACCATCAGATCTCACACGAACGGTCACGATTAGAGTATTCCCCTTCGGTGTGTAACCGGTCCACCGCGGACTGTGGACTCGATCCACAGCACCGCGTCAGCTCTCGCCCACGCACGCGTGGTGAACCGTACCACTCGCGCAGCGACACGTGGCTGCCCAGTCAGCGTCGCAGTCAACCGCAGTCAAGCCCGTGCACGTTTTGCATATTAGCCCCCGGATTTCCAAGTAATCAACCCGCAATCCAAATCAGTTCAAAATAATTTCTTTTAGGCCCTGTTTTTATTCGTTTAGGACCCTGTCGTTTCCAGAATTAGTGCGCATAGTCCAAATCCGTTTAAATTCATATTTTTAATAGTTTTAATTCAAAAATGAGTTCTGGTATTTATAGAAATGCCATTAAATCTTATTTCATACGTAACTTTTGCATTTAAGTCCGATTTGATCCGTTCAAATTGCGTTAGAACCGTATTTATGTTTTCTACATGTTTATACAACTGTTAGGCATGTTTCCAATGTTTCAAATTCATTGGTAGATTTAATTTATTATTTAACTATAGGAAAATTTGTTTAAATCATAACTTATTCATTTTAACCCCGAAATAGTCCGTTCAAGTTGCGTTTATTTCATAACGACGAGATCTACGCATTACTATTGATGTTTACTATATTACTATTTCATAAAAATCATGGTTTAAATCATATCTTGATTAATGATTATGCAACTAGGTTTTATACATAAAATATGATTTGTTTTACTTTGTTTTATAATTCAAATCTAAAATTGACTTAATTCAATCTATATTGTTTATAAAATATCTTTTATATATGGATTCATATGGTTAACATAAACGAAGCTTATAGTTTTCTTTTCCACATATTAAGCAAATCTCTCGGTAGTTGTAACTTTTCAACTGTAGCTCCGATTAGCGTGCTTCTCACGACTGTGTGATCATAGTGATGCGTAGAATCATGTTTCAATCTCTTTTACTTATTTTTCTATGATTGGTGTACTGTTCTGATATAGATGCAATTGTATGCTATGCATGTATGTGTATGGATATTTGTGTGGTGTTCTACGATTACGATCAGTCGGTGAGATACACGTGGTGATCCAGAAGAAGAAGAAGGACATTGAAGAATAAAGCTTACCGAAGGATCGGTGTGTAAGGCAAGTATAGCATGGGACCATCCTTATTACCTATTCACATTTAATCACTTAATTCATATTGCATGTGTCTACCTTGATGCTAATAAGGATATCCTAGATATTTGATATCTTGTACCTTGAAACCTTTGGGATATTGCATTGGGTAGTTTTTGCTAGTGCTTAATCAAAACCATGATCTTGTAACTTGACTAATGGTATATGCAATAAACATTAAAATATGACTTTTTAGCAACATGGAAACAGGGGGCCATAGTGTTTAGCTACTTTCTAAATGCTTTAGATTCCTCTCCCCAAGGACTTATCTATAAGCGATCATCCGGGACTTACAGTATAGCTATGAGGGCTATATGGCTCTGGCTTTAGCTCAATATGAGAATCTTTTCTAGCTTGTTAGTGGTTACCCTTATGGTGCATAAGGGTATGTTTCCTTTTCTGCTAGGTTGTGTGTACCATGCTGCGATGCCCACGCGTGCCACTCCTAGAGATGGGCCACATACGCCTAGCGGCCCTAACTTGTTAGACGAACCTTTGAAAGGCTTCATAGTGAACCCTGCCGACCTTCCTTGGAAGTGGGTCAAGAGATTAGCTACCTCGGGCGAAAGGGTAAATCACAACTCACAGTAAAAGTGTACAACCTCTGCAGATTGTAAAACTATTATAACAGCCGTGCTCACGGTCACGAGTGACATTGGACCCTTATGGAATAGAGATGATCACTAATGGATAATGGTACTAATGATTAATTATTTATGCTATACATTATTCATGTTTACCTGATCATGTGTTTATGGGAATGATAAATTCTTTGCCACTCAATTGCATAAAAAGATGACCTATTAAAGCCAATCGCAGTTAAACCAGTGTCAACCTTTTTAGCCTCATGAACCCCATGATATAATTGTTAAGTACGACATGTACTTATGCTTGCTTTACTTTTCTATACATTGGATGAAAATCCCGAATGGGTACCAGATTACTGGTTTGGAGGAGTTAGGCTTGTGGTCAACCAGTCAGTCGTCCCTATGGATTTAGAGTCTTCGCCTGAAGATTAGAGTCGACTTTCCGCTGTCTATACTCTGATGTTATTTTCCTTTTACTAATACGTTATGTAATAAGTATTGTCTTCTGATATTACCCTTATTTTGTGGCTATATGTGAGATTTGACTTCCTAGGCTCACATATAGTGTGTATCTAGTTTTGCCTTTAAAACTGGGTGCTACAAAATGGTATTAGAGCAATGCTGACTGTAGGACGCAAGCCTAGATAGAACTAGACATTTTAGCATGCTTCCATCTTTGCTTAGTTCTTGTTTTCTCTCCAACCTTGTTATTTGCTAAAAGTTATGCTCACTTCAGCCTCTATCTGTTATGAAAACTTTGTCTCTATTCTCAATCCTCTCTCTTCATTTATATAGATGGGTCGTAATGAGGAGACCACCAGCATCAGAGATCAAGAGGACCAAGCTACGCTGTCTTTAACTGTATTCGACAAGGAGAAGCTTATAGCTATGCAACAACAAGCACCAGAAGGTATGACTCAACCTAGGAGTTTTCAATAGTGCTTGCCATAAGGTCAAACCAACATACCAAAGGGACTAGTGAACAGACAAGTAGCAGAAGCTTGGAAGAATATGAAGTCCAACGAAGATGTTGGAAGGACGGCACTTGAATGCTAGGATCAACCATAGCCAAAGCTAGAACAGAAGGTCCAGAAGAAATAGGAGCAAGGAAGTAAAGCAAAGAGAAACTACATCCAAGGAAGACTGAATAATGTGGATATGACTACTGCTCAGGGAGCTAAGGAGGTTGTTTATGGTTTCATTCTAGTAAACTCAACTCCTGCCACAGTGCTATTTGACCCCAGAGCTTCACATTCGTTTATCTCTAGTGCATACGTAAAGGAACATAAGATAACTATGCTTCTAATGAGGAAACCAGTGATAGTTAAGTCCCCAGGAGGAGAAATGAAGGCAAACCACAAATGCCCAAGAGTTAGTCTAAATATAAAGGGGGTAAAATTTGAAGCAAACCTTATTGTATTAGAGTTAGTGGACATTGATGTCATTCTTGGAATGGGATGGATGTCAGCATGTAAAGGAGTGATCAAGTATGCCCAGCGTTCGGTGCTTCTAACCATACCGTCAGGAGAAAAGAATTGAGTATGAAGGTATTCAGCATGTACCTGAGGACAATGTGGATAAGAAGACAAAGGAGGTCTCACCAGAGTCAGAATCAAGAAGCAATGAACATTCGAGTTCTATTACATCATCACATCCAGCTCCAATCCCCGGTCAAATAAACTCAGACTATAAAGAATTAGAAGTTTCTCAAGCTAAGGTTACTCCACTTTTTCCACATGAGGTATGCATAGATAGGTGGACAATCACCTACATGGAGTTTCAACCCCGAAAGATCAAGCGAGCTAAAAAGCGGTCTAGTCAAACAAAGATGAACTTACAGAGTCAGCAAGCTAACAATACTCTAAGCAACAATTTTGTGTAGTATGACACCACTAAAGATCCAGCTAAGAGAAAGTGTTATCATTGCCAGCAGGAAGGACATTATGTTAAATCTTGCCCACAGAAGAAACAACAATTACACCAAGGAAGTAGGCAGAGTCAGATCACTACTGGACTATTACCAGAAAGTGTCAGTGATAACCAACCTAAAAGAAGCATTTGGTGAGAGTGGTGAATGAAGAAGTTATGTTAGACCATCCAAGATCCTTAGTTAAGGATAGGAGTTGTGCACCTTATGTAATAAAAATGATAGTATCGCAAGTTGAGTCCATGATTGAGTTGTGCATCTTTAAGTGCTTTGTTGAATTATCATTATGCTTATGATTACTTTGAATCTTTGTAATGATTGCAATGATCTTGTTGGGTGTTCCCACAATTTCATTTAGTTTATGGGCCTAAGGTATAAAGATTAATGAAATAAATAGTTGGGTTATGGTTTTCTTCTATTTTTCCTATCCTGTCTTCAGAGCTGCCTGTCTTTATCGGTTCATATATCTGATTTTGGACGATCAAAAGTCATGAGGAATTCTGGACAACTGTAGACTTCAATCACATGAAGATGCAAGCTATACTTTGGTGTCCCCTAGTTTATCTTTTCTTAAGGGCGGTAGCCAAGTTGAAGAATTTGCAAGATGAAGTGTCCTATGTTCTAGTTTGCGCAGTGGAAGCGTGGTGGTACTCAAGGATGTAAGAGGGAACTCATAGTTTCAATGAGGTTTGGTGAGAAGTTCAAGAAAGGTTTATCCAAGATCATCAAGATTTTGGTAAAGCTACCAGAGAAGTTTTTAAGTTAGTTTGGATCAAGAGACCTCAGCCAAGTGTTTGAAGTAGTCCAAGAGGTCGAAGTAAAACTTAGGAATTAGCTTTGTCAGATCATGACAAGAGCTTTGTATCTACAATAATGCATCTTATGAAGGTGTGGGATGTGTCCTTATATGCGTGAGTTGAACTAACATGTTATCTGGAGCTATCCATTGTAGAGCATGGAAGTACCATCTTCTTGAAAGTAAAAGTGACATCTAGGAGGATCACAAGAATATATAGGACATCTTCACCAAGTTGGTCTTGAGCTTGTGATAACCTTTTTGGAATGGGATTGATTATGATTTCGAAAAGTGCTATCACTTCAAGAAGCGAAGTCATGACCGATGCCCTTAGCAACGGAGAATTGTGCTAAGAAGGTTCGAGTAACACTAAGGATTAAGAGCTGTATTCCCAGTTCGAGCAACTTCACCAAGATCATCAATGTTTTGAAGATTGGTGGTAGATTCTCTTTCAGACCAAGAAGATAAGGAAGCTTTGTTGAAAGGTGAACATGTGAGGAAAAAGAATTATGGCCTAGTGATTAGGGTTACCTGAGAGTTGTTCAAGGTACCTGTCAAAGTTTTGGAATTAGTTAGGCAAGTTACTTGGAGTAAGGGCAACAGGTATGCAAAGTAAAGTGGATCTTTATCAAGACAATGGAACTGCACGAGGAAGTAAAGAAGAATCCAAGGACGGAGTATTCCCATCTCTTAGTCGACGTCTTCTGAATCTCGAGGACGAGATTCATCTTAAGGGGGGTAGAATTGTAACACCCTAAAAATTTCCTCTTTTGAAATAGAGCTAAAATGATTATTTATGCATTTTTGTGCACAAGAAATATAGGAAATAAATTTTTTCATTAAATTAAAATACATCATAAGGTAGCAACATGTTTGAGCATACATGCCATTGCATTTGATTTTATTGGTTGAGTGGTTGAAAAGTCAAAATAGTTAAAATGCTTTTGAAATGAAATAAAAAATGGCTTTGAAATAAAAGAAAAGAAAGAAAAGAAAATTAGAAAAATAAAAGAATTTAAAAAGTTATTCTCGTAAAACTTACCCAAAATTGGTTCATTTATGTTTGAACTAAAAAGTGTATTTTGAATCGTATTTATACTCGATTTGGTTCATATTTAAAATTGCTTTGAATTAAGAAAAGAAAAAGGGTTTGGAAAAAAAACCTTCCATCTCTCATTTGGCCCGAAGGCCCACCCTTCTTTTCCCTTCGGCCTGCACTTCCCCTCCTTCCCGTTTTCCCGGCCTCGGCCTAGCTCATCGCCTGGCTGCTAGTGGCCCATTCCCCGCACCACCCCTTCTTTCTCCGCTTCTCCCGCACCGGCCCACTCGATGGCCCGCAGCCGCGCCTTCCTTCTCTTCCATGCGTGCCTGCTCACCACGCGGCCCAGCTGGCGCCCCGGCCCGCTTGGCCTATGCCCACACCGCACGCACGCGTCTACTCTCCCTCACTATTCATGGGTCCTGCCCGTCAGCCGGCCCCGCTCCTTTCTTCTTCCCCTTCCTTCTTCCCCCCATTTTCTTTCCATTCTTCCTCACCGCCGATGCTGCTGCTTCCACGGCAAGCTACCAGCCCTCCGCGCATGCAAGGAAGGTAATCAATCTGCCTGCGCCCTACTCCCTAGCATCTACGTAGCACCTCTCCCCACCTATAAAACCTGAGCCACACCCTTTCCTTCTCCCCTTTCCCGTCCGCTCAAAGCTCGCACTCACTGCCGCCGGTGAATCCCCCACTCCCGAGCGTAATCCTCGATGTCGATGCACCCGTGACCTCCGCCATGACCCAACGCAGCCGTAGGTGCCTCCCCTTCTCAATTTTGGTCTTGTTTTACTCAGATTTCACTCACCCACATCCTTCTCTTTCCTCCAGCCATGGCCACCGTCATCAACCCGCTTCGGCGCCTCCCTAGACGCCACGCTCCGTACCAATCGAATCACGATGAGCTCCTGTACCTGCTCGACCCCTTCATGTCGCATTTGGCGCCCTAGAATGACGTAGCAGTGAGCTCCCATCATGCCAGCAATGGCGCCACCGTGGAATCGCCGCTTTGGCTTGTTCCTTGCCCCTGACTTGCACCCTGTTGAGTTTATGAGCGCCTATAGATTGTTTCTGTGTATTCGGTTTCGATTGGGATGGCCGAAATCACCGCCCCCGGCGTCCACCGCCGAACTTGGCACACCGTTGGTCATGGTGTTGGCCACGGGAGTCATCTTCTCCAGCGAACCCTCTGTGTACTTGTGCCAGCACCATCAGATCTCACACGGACGGTCATGATTGGAGTATTCCCCTTTGGTGTGTAACTGGTCCACCGCGGACTGTGGACTCGGTCCACAGCACCGCGTCAGCGCTCACCCACGCACGCGTGGTGAACCGCACCACTCGCGCAGCGACATGTGGCTGCCCAGTCAGCGTTGCAGTCAACCGCAGTCAAGCCCGTGCACGTTTTGCAGATTAGCCCCCGGATTTCCAAGTAATCAACCCGCAATCCAAATCAGTTCAAAATAATTTCTTTTAAGCCTTGTTTTTATTCATTTAGGACCCTGTCATTTCTAGAATTAGTGCGCACAGTCCAAATTTGTTTAAATTCAGATTTTTAATAGTTTTAATTCAAAATGAGTTCAGGTATTTACAGAAATGCCACTGAATCTTATTTCATGCGTAACTTTTGCGTTTTAAGTCTGATTTGATCCGTTCAAATTGTGTTAGAACCGTATTTATGTTTTCTACATGTTTATACAACTGTTAGGCATGTTTCCAATATTTCAAATTCATAGGTAGATTTAATTTATTATTTAACTATAGGAAAATTTGTTTAAATCATAACTTATTCATTTTAACTCTGAAATAGTCTGTTCAAGTTGCATTTGTTTCATAACGACGAGATCTATGCATTAGTAATGATGTTTACTATATTACTATTTCATAAAAATCATGGTTTAAATCATATCTTGATTAATGATTATGCAACTGGGTTTTATACATAAAATATGATTTGTTTTACTTTGTTTTATAATTCAAATCTAAAATTGACTTAATTCAATCTATATTGTTTATAAAATATATTTTATATATGGATTCATATGGTTAACATAAACGAAGCTTATAGTTTTCTTTTCCACATATTAAGCAAAATCTCTCGGTAGTTGTAACTTTTCAACTGTAGCTCCGATTAGCGTGCTTCTCGCGACTGTGTGATCGTAGCGATGCGTAGAATCGTGTTTCAATCTCTTTTACTTATTTTTCTATGATTGGTGTACTGTTCTGATATAGATGCAATTGTATGCTATGCATGTATGTGTATGGGTATTTGTGTGGTGTTCTATGATTACGACCAGTCGGTGAGATACATGTGGTGATCCAGAAGAAGGACGTTGAAGAATAAAGCTTACCGAAGGATCGGTGTGTAAGGCAAGTATAGCATGGGACCATCCTTGTTACCTATTCATATTTAATCACTTAATTCATATTGCATGTGTCTACCTTGATGCCAATAAGGATATCCTAGATATTTGATATCTTGTACCTTGAAACCTTTGGGATATTGCATTGGGTAGTTTTTGCTAGTGCTTAATCAAAACCATGATCTTGTAACTTGACTAATGGTATATGCAATAAACATTAAAATATGACTTTTTAGCAACATGGAAACAGGGGGCTGGAGTGTTTAGCTACTTTCTAAATGCTTCAGATTCCTCTCCCCAAGGACTTATCTGTAAGCGATCATCCGGGACTTACAGTACAAATGTGAGGGCTATATGGCTCTGGCTATAGCTCAGTATGAGAACCTTTTCTAGCTTGTTAGTGGTTACCCTTATGGCGCATAAGGGTATGTTTCCTTTTCTCCTAGGTTGTGTGTACCGTGCTGCAATGTGATGATGACATCACTCTTTTAGATGCACCTACTGATCCTCCAACCATTATGCAAGGTCCAATGACCTAAGCTCGAATGTGTCAACTCAATTTAGAGGTGAGCTCGTTCTTAAGCGATCATTTTCATACTTTTGAGAATAGACTACTACCTAATGATGTTATCTTGCTTAGGAACATTGGAGAGGGTCATGAAGGACTTAGAGGAAGTGGTGGAGGTGATGATGACCAGCAAGGACGTCCAACACAAGCCAGAGGCCCAGTCCAACATGAATTCGAGTCTGCCTCGGCCTCCAGGAGTAGTCTACCTTAAATGGTCACCTAGGATGCATCCAGACTCCGTTTTTTATGATCCACATATGGATGGAAAGCTAATTTGATAAGGAAGCCAATCCAAGTGGTTTCACATCAAAACCTCTTCGGAATCAACGGGAATCGTTGAAACAAGTCAGCCTCCAGAATCTGCCAGGGTGCTGCGATACCTTCTTTTGGTCCGTTGGACCATGTATCGTGTTTGGGCCCATTAGGGGGCGCGTCCAGGGTAGGCGATGACCCTAAGACCTTTATAATCATACGCCGCTGCCATCATTAGGTTTTGGGTTTTGCTTAGATTATTCTGTCAAGAACAGTTTCGCCGTTCATTGGTTTGTGAGACCCCCAACTTCGTGAGATAATCATTCATCTGCAATTTGGTTGTGTTCTTTCTTGTTCTTGCTTGTGTTCTTCATTGCACAGGCAAGGATTAGCCTTCTTAATGAGGTCAACCTGGTCCGTGACTTGGTTGATAACCAGAGGAGCTATGGTGCTAAGATTGCAGGGTTCGATCTTTCGATCTGAAGCCGGATCGGTGTGTCATTCTCCGCCACAACGATAGTTATCATCACCTGACGGAAGATCGGGATCCCCATCTCCATTAAGTGGTAATTAGAGCTAAGGTATACCATCAGGTTCACATTTATTCCCTAGTTTGAGTGTTTCGCATTCGTCCCATAGTCCAGTGCCATACTCATTTTTCCTATCCTAGAACCTTCCACGCCATAGCCTTTGCATATTTCAGTTTCAGAGTCCGTCGTGTTGATTTTGTGTCCTGGTTGAGGTCTTGTTGCTGGTTAGGTCATGTTAGAGTCCAGTTCGTGTGTTTTCCCTCATCGTTTCCATCAAATCTTTGCTGTTGTGACCAGTTTTGCGCACATTGTTCCCGTTTTTTCCTCTAATTCGGAGCCAATTCTTAAAACTGGTCTAGTTTTCGCATACGAACTCCGATTTTAATGTTCCATATATCAAAATCGATCAAAAAAAAATTTTGGATCCGTCCATCCCCCGCAATGTTAGGGTTTGAAAATTTTAAATTGGTCAAAAAGTGGTCACAAGATCCTCTTTTCGTGGTCACAAGGTTTTTATCGATTTTGAGCAAGTTTTCTAAAAATTCCACAGGCCACACCTTTCACTTGTTTAGGCTCATATTTTCTGTTGTTACTTCTTTTGTGCTCCTAAGTAAAGGAAAAATATCAAAAAAATAAAATTAAAAGTTGAAATTTCCCAAAAAAACAACGATAGCCCAAAAAATAGAAAAAAAGAGAGGGGCAAAAGAGGAACAATATTTAGAGGAGCACATAGAGAAGACCAAAGTGAGTTGTGTTAGCGTGTGCTGTCTGGTTCCTTGTTTGTGTTGTTGTTTCCATCCACCATACTTGTTTTTCATACACCTGTCACCTTGCTATCCACCATACTTTTGTCACACACCTGGTACTTGGAACATTTTAGACCAGCAACGAGAACAAGTACTTTGGACTATAATTCAACATTACTTTCTGTTACTGACTTGTGTGCTAGATATACATATTACTCTTTGTGTGCCTTCCAAGCTCCACAATCTCTTCAGATCAGTACAGACAAAGGGCCTTGCAATCTCGGTACCACTGCCTCATAGGTATCACAAACCAGCCACCGGTTGTACCGCCCACTGCTTGTGTTGGTAAGAACTTTGTAAGAGCTTGGTAAGACGCTTCCACTTGCTATGAAAAGTGACACCACTGCAACCACATAGTCATTTGGTAGGGATAACTTTCACCATTTGTTCCAGTTTTTGTGTTTACCATGGCAGGAGGTGAACAGATTGGAGATAACAATCCTAAGGGTTTCAACGAGTGTGTCAGCCAAGAGCAACTACAAGCTGTTGTTGAGGATGCCCAAAAAAGGATGAATGAGGCTGTTAGGAAGGTCATCACTGACGCACTCATTGAACTCAACATTGGCAACAGCATGGAGAGATTGGACAAATGAATTTCCACGCTAACTGACAAGGTTACTGAGTTGGAAACCTTGGTGGCGGTCAACAACAATGACATCTCCGGTAGCAATACCGATGGTCTCTTGCCAGAAGACATGGTGCATGATGCTACTGGAAACATAGATCGAGCAACCTTCCGACAAGCAAGATCACGATGACGTCTTCGCCGTAACACGACAGGTATGGGTGGTGTCCACCACCATCAAGATAATAATCATCATGTACCCAATGATCCTTATGCTAAGATTAAGTTCACAATACCATCTTTTTTGGGTCATTACGATGCTGAGGGATATCTTAATTGGGAGATGATAGTTGAACAAAAGTTTAGTGCCCACCTTGTGCCTGAGCGTCATAGAGTTCGTCAAGCTACTAGTGCGTTTAAGGATTTTGCCATTATTTGGTGGAATGGGCTAGCTGCACAGGATGCTTTACCTGGTACATGGGAAGAACTTAAGGTAGCTATGTGTGATCGCTTTGTTCCTCCTTCTTATCATAGAGACTTGCATAAGAAATTGATGCGTTTAGAACAAGGAGATAAATCTGTACATGATTACTATGGTGAGCTCCAAAAGGGATTGATGCACTGTAGTGTTGTGGAGGGAAACGAAGATGCCATTTGTCATTTTTATTCGGGTTTGAGGTGTGAGATTTAGGACATTGTTGATTATAAAGAATTTAACACTGTCAACCAGTTGTTTCAATTTGCTATGCTTGTAGAAAAGGAATTACAGGGCATGAACAGTAGGGCAAGAGCAAGGTCAGCACCAGCACATACATGCCACACTCGGCACCATATTCGGGGCTGACCAAGCCAACCACTTTTCGGGCACCTCCAGCAGCGAGCAAGCGACCAGCAACCTTTGGAGTTTTCGCTACACCTAAGGCACCTCCCACACAACCTTCAGATTCAGGTAAAAATTCTTTGCAGGTGCCTACCAGGAGTTCCTCATCCGTTGCATCGATAGGATGCACTTCGAGTATTCAGTGCCACCGCTGCCATGGCATTGGCCATGTGTAGAAGGACTGCCCAAGTCAGCGGGCATATATTGCTACAAAAGATGGTTACATCAGCACCTCTGACATTGAGGATGAAGAAGACCAAGATGCAGATGAGGAGGATGGCGAAGTCTGTGGTGACGAGGCCACAATGTCCTATAGAAGCATCATTGTACAGCGGGTGCTTAGCTCACAAGTCCAGCAACTAGAGAAGATACAATGCCATAACTTGTTCTAGATTTTCTTCGTCATCAGCGACCGTCGAGCACGTGTCATTATTGATGGAGGTAGCTACAATAATTTGGTGAGTTTTGATTTGGTCAAGAAGCTTGGCTTGACCACATGCCCACACCCACGTCCATACCATATTCAGTGGCTAAATGATTCTGGTAAAGCAAAGGTAACACAAACTTGTAGAGTTTCATTTTCCATTGGTTCTTATGCTGATTCTGTTGATTGTGATGTGGTACCTATGCAAGCTTGTTCACTCTTATTGGGTCGTCCTTGGGAACATGATAATGATGCTACAACCATGGTAGAAGTAATAAATACACTTTTGTGCATAAAGGAAAGAAAATTACTTTGGTACCTTTGACCCCTGCTCAAAATTAGAATGAAACTTGGAGATGAATGGAAAACTGCGTTTAAAACCAAATTCGGGTTGTATGAGTTGTTAGTAATGCCTTTTGGTTTGACAAATGCACCTAGCACTTTCATGCGCTTAATGAATGAGGTTTTAAGAGCTTTTATTGGACATTTTGTGGTAGTTTACTTTGATGATATATTGATTTGCAGCAAGTCTTTTGATGAACATATAGATCACTTACATGCTGTTTTTAATGCTTTACGTGATGCACGTCTATTTGGTAACCTTGTGTCGGTGTTTTGGAACGGGGGATCCTCAACCAACTAGTAAATTTGTACTGCATGTTCCCAATTCTGGATGGTGGTGCAAAGAGACACAAGGCTTATACTGGTTCAGGCAATTGGTGCCCTACGTCCAGTCTGAGAGATCGATCTTGTATTCCTTGCACCGAAGTGCTTGGAGTAGGGGGTTACAAGCTAGGTGAGAGAGGGAGCTAGTCCTAGGTCTTGGCGGGGAATGATGTGGGCTGCTTGAGACGTTGCTCTCAGGCGGCAGGGAAGTGTGCGTGTTATAGGGTGTTGTTCTTCGTGAGTCCTCGTTTTTCCTCCTTAGAAATGGCTCAAGTCCTTTCCTTTTATAGTTTGAAGGGGGGACAAGGGTAGTACATGTGCTAACTATACAGCATCGTGCGAACAGAGGCGGCATGTCCGAGCCCTATAGCCTGTTCTTGTGGCAGTGTGGTCGTCGGAGTGGTCTGTCCTTGGAGCGCTGGGGCAACATGCTGGTCACATCTGATCCTGTGCGTCATGGGAGCTCCAGGGCTGCCCCGGAGCGGGCGTGGCGGTCAGCGTGCGGGTCACTGTGGATTGACTGCGCGCAAGGCCGAGGCTCGGTTGGCGCTAAGGCCGAACCGCGGTGGGGGGTCTCGGCAGACGTGAATCCTGAGATAGCCGAGATGCTGGCGTAGTGTGCTGAGATCCAGAGGGGGCGGTCGATCTGGTACGCTGGTTCAGAGGCGATGATGACCTGGGCTAGATTTCCCATGCTGCATTGTCTTTGGGGTGGGAGTTACGGGGCATAGTGTAGGGCGGGCACTGATCGTGGGCACAGCGCCAGAATACAGTGGCCGGTAATCCCTGCCATGCCCTGTCTCAGCCGGTATGGCGCTGATGCGACTTCTTGTCCTGTCGGCCTCTCCGTGGTGCCGAGCCATCGTCCAGCTGAGATTGCGGGAGTGGTTGACGCATTAATGGGACGTGACATGCTGTCGAGAAGATCGGTCGAGGCGGGAGCGACGGGTTGTTGTCGAGCCAGCCTCGAGCGACACGGAGGATAGCAGTCTCATCCAAGGCTATACGCACGGGGCCTCAGGCGAGACGGAGATTGGGCTCCTTGCCGAGGCCTTCCGCGAGAGGCCTCACGTGAGGCGGACATTGCGTCAGGGTGCCGAGACCTCCCATGCGAGGCCTAAGGCAAGGCGGAGAGCCTGGTGGGCTCAGACGGGGCTAGTGATGAGCCCATGGCTTACCCTCTAGCTTTGTTGTTGATGGGATTGAAGTGACCCTTTTGGTGTACGCTTGGGGTACCCCGTTTTATGGTACCCGACAGTAGCCCCCGAGCTTTAGGGGGAGTGCGTGCACTCTCCCTAAAGGTTTGTCGAGATCTAGCTTGCAGCGGCTCCTATAGGGATTGTGTTTTGCTTCTTGAGGTTTTGGTGGGTGCGCGCGCACACCCGCCAGGTGTAGCCCCCGAGGCCCTGGAGGAGTGGAGTCACTCCTCCAAGGGCTTTTTTTTTGTTTTTGAGTGAGGAGTTTTTATCATATTTGCTGAGCCCACAAGTGCGAGTTCGGGTCGTGGGGTTTCAGCAAGGTCACAGGGAGAGCCCCGGAGCCTCCACACGAAGCAAGAGGGCGGTCAGGGGTGCCCCTGATTTTTTGTGCGGCCCTCACGCTTCCTTTTCGCTCGGAAGGAGGGGTGGAATGTGCCAGGCTACCCTCGGTGGGCACGAGCTATGGCACTTCCGGTGAGCTGTTATCGGGTAAGTCCGAGTGGAGGTCCATGCCCCGTTCTCTAGGGGATGGCTAGTGGTCTGGAGACGCACTCCAAGGGTACTGGAGGGTTTCTCTAGTGGGTGCCGAGGCCGTTCGCTGGGCCCCGGTGGCTCGGTGCCTCCCTACGGTGGGATCCCATTCGGAGACTTCCCTGCCGGTCTCGGACACGACTTAGGACACCCCGAGCGATTTGTTTGCTCGGGCCTCGGCCATTCGTGGGCTCGCCCATAGTCGTCCCTGACTCTGTTGCCCTGGGGCGGCTGTCGAAACCTTAGGGGGCCTAGCCTTCGAACCCCTAGACTGTAACAGGCTCGGTGACCTTTATCGTATTTGTAATGAAATTTCTAGGGCGGGCTTAGGTTGTTTGTCTTTGTCTTGGGTGCAGGAGGAGCCCCCGAGCCTCCGCTCGGAGCGAGAGGGCGGTCAGGGGTCCCCTGGCTTTTTTGTTCGACCCTCACATATCCTTTTCGTTCGGACGGAGGGGTTGTTTGCCGAGCCCATTCGGGTGCCAGCCGGAGCCGCTAGGTCTCGACAAGGTTGCAGGAAGAGCCCCCTAGCCTCTGCATGGAGCGAGAGGACCGTCGGGAGTTCCCCTGGCTTTTTGTACGACCCTCGCGCTTCCTTTTCGCTCGGAAGGAGGGGTTGTTTTGCCGAGGCCCCTTGAGTGTGAGCCGGAGTTGCGAGGTCTCGGCAAGGTTGCAAGAAGAGCCCCTTAGCCTCTGCGTGGAGCAAGAGGTCCGTCAGGGGTTCCCCTGGCTTTTTGTACGACCCTCATGCTTCCTTTTCGCTCGGAAGGAGGGGTGGAATGTGCCAGGCTACCCTCGGTGGGCACGAGCGTTGGCACTTCCGGTGAGCTGCTATCGGGTAAGTCCGAGTGGAGGCCCATGCCCTGTTTGCTAGGGGACGGCTAGCGGTCCAGAGACGCACTCCAAGAGTACCAGAGGGTTTCTCTAGTGGGTGCCGAGGCCGTTCACTGGGCCTCGATGGCTCGGCACCTCCCTACGGTGGGATCCCATTCGGAGACCTCCCTGCTGGTCTCAGACACGACTTAGGGTGTCCCAAGCATTTCGCTTGCTTGGGCCTCGGCCCCATACAGGCTCGCCCGCAGTCGTCCCTGACTCTGTTGCCCTGGGGCGGCTGTCGAAACCTCAGGGGGCCCAGCCTTCGAACCCCTGGACCATAATAGGCTCAGAGTAGGAATTAACTATGTATCATAACGCTTGTGGCCGTCGAGGCCTTTCTTGTTTAAAGTACTCGTGTTTCTTTAATCGTTTGTCTTGTATTTCTGAGCCTCTGCCCTCTTGTTGTCTCTGATCTGATTTCTTTGCAAAAAACCTCTTTGGAGCCTAAGCCATCCCCTGGGCGAAAGGTGGTGAGGGAGCGCCGTAGCCCGGAGGCTTAGGCTGTCTCGCGACTCAACCGGCCTTCTGGCCCTGAGACGGGCTTTTGGTCCTTGGGTTTTCCGCAACCGATTCGTCAAAGCGTGCCAGAGGGTTTGGCGTAGGAAAATTTTCCAAAAAACGACTAAAAAATGGCACGTGGGACTTTAGGGGGAATCCCCCATCTAGCCCCCGAGGGAGATTCGGTTCTACAGAGGCAGAGCCGAGTCTCCCTTATAGTGTCATCGTATTGCCGAGACCAATCGATAGGCTTGGGGAATTTCTCGAAAGATTAGAACAATTAAAAAATGGGTTTCAATTGTATTCCGAGAAACAATATATACAATTCTTGGAATTTTAAGGATAAAAATGACGTAGTTGTTCTATGTTCCAAGCGTTGGTGAAGATTTCACCCTTTTCATTGGCTAGCTTGTAGGTCCCGAGCTTCAGCACTTGGGCAATGATGTACGGTCCTTCCCATGGCGGGGTCAGCTTGTGGCGGCCCTTGTTGCTCTGTGCTAGCCTCAACACCAGGTCACCTACCTTCAAGTCTCGGCCTCGGACGCGCTGGGCCTGATAGCGCCGTAGGGTCTACTGGTATTTAGCCGAGTGCAGCAGCGCGACGTCTCGGGCTTCCTCCAGTTGGTCGAGGGCGTCCTCTCGGGTGGTGCGGTTGCTTTGTTCGTTATAGGCCTGTAGCCTTGGGGAATCATATTCCAAGTCAGTGGGGAGGATGGCCTCGGCCCCATAGACTAGGAAGAAAGGCGTGAACCCCGTGGCTCGGCTTGGGGTGTTCCTCAGGCTCCAGATGACCGATGGGAGTTCGGTGAGCCATTTCTTGCCAAACTTCTTCAACCGGTTGTAAATTCTTGGCTTGAGGCCTTGTAGGATCATGTCGTTGGCACGTTCTACTTGGCTGTTGGTCCTTGGGTGTCCTACGGCCGACCAGGCCACATGGATGTGGTGGTCGTCGCAAAACATCAAGAATTTTTTGCCGGTGAACTATGTCCCATTGTCGGTGATGATGGTGTTAGGGACCCCAAACCTGTGGATAATGTCAGTGAAGAACAGCACTGCTTGCTCGGATTTGATTCGATTGATCGGACAAGCCTCGATCCATTTAGAGAACTTGTCGATTGATACCAGTAGATGGGTGTAGCCCCCGGGGGCCTTTTGTAGAGGCCCGACCATGTCGAGCCCCCACACGGCGAACGGCCACATGATGGGGATGGTTTGGAGGGCTAGGGCCGGGAGATGTGTCTACCAAGCGTAGTACTAGCATCCTTCGCAGGAGCATACTAGCTTGGTGGCGTTGGCGACCACCGTTGGCCAGTAGAACCCTGGCGGAAAGCGTTCCCCACGAGCGTCCAAGGCACCGCATGGTGCCCGTAGGCCCCTACGTGCAAGTCCCAAAGCAGTGCTCGGCCTGCCTCAGTGGTGATGCATCATTGGAGGACACCGAAGGGACTTCACCTGTACAATTCGTTATTGCAGAGGACGTAAGTCTTTGCTCGGCGCGCAAGCCGTCGGGCTTCGGTCCTATCACTAGGAAGCTCCCCCCGATCGAGCCAATCAAGGAACGGAATTCACCAGTCCATGTCCTGGTCGGTTTGGGGGGGCTCGGTGTTGACTTCCATGACCTCGGGCTTGGTCGAGAGAGTCTCATCAGCAGAGGGGGCGTCGAGCCCCGTCATGGGTTCGACAGGTGGGCCCTCCTCTGCTACCAAGGTGTAGTCAATGGAGGGTTTGTGGTGGTCCCTGGCAAAGACGTTTGGGGGGACCGGAGCCCGGGCCGAGGCCATCTTTGCTAGTTTGTCGGCGGCCTCGTTGTACTTTTGCGCGATGTGGTTTAGTTCGAGACCATCGAACTTGTCTTCTAGGCGACGTACCAGCTTGCAGTAAGCCTCGATTTTGGGGTCGAGGCAGCTTGACTCCATGACTTGATCGACGACGAGCTGCGAGTCGCCCCGGACGTCGAGACGCCGTACCCCAAGCTCGATGGCGACCTGCAAGCCATTGACGAGGGCCTCGTACTCGGCCACGTTGTTGGAGGTGGCGAAGTGGAGCCGCACCATGTAGCGCATGTGTACTCCGAGGGGTGAGATGAAGAGGAGACCCGCGCCTGCCCCGGTCTTCATCAGAGACCCATCGAAGTACATGGTCCAGCATTCTGTCCGGACTTGAGCAGCTGGTAATTGGGTGTCAGTCCACTCAGCCACAAAATCGGCCAAGACTTGAGACTTAATCGCTTTCTGAGGCACAAAAGTCAAGGCTTCCCCCATAAGCTCGATGGCCCACTTGGCTATCCTGCCTAAGGCTTCCTGGTTATGGACTATCTCTCCTAAGGGAAAAGACGATACCACGGTCACTAGGTGGGACTCAAAGTAGTGACGCAGCTTGCGCCGGGCGAGGACTACGGCGTAGACCAGCTTCTGGATGTGGGGGTAGCGTGTTTTGGTCTCGGAGAGCACTTCGCTAATGAAGTAAACAGGTCGTTGGGTGGGTAGAGCATGCCCCTCTTCCTGCCTTTCTACTACTATGGCAGTGCTGACCACTTGGGTCGTTGTGGCGACGTAGAGTAAGAGGGCCTCGTCCCTGGCCAGGGGTACCAGGATAGGAGGATTAGTGAGCAGTGCTTTAAGCTTGGCGAGGGCTTCTTCGGCCTCGGGGGTCCAGAAAAAGCGTTCGGATTTTCTCAAGAGGCGATACAGAGGCAAGCCCTTTTCGCCAAGGCACGAGATGAAGCGACTCAAGGCCGCAAGGCATCCCATGACCCTCTACACTCCCTTGAGGTCTCTGATTGGTCCCATGCTGGTTACGGCCGAGACCTTCTCTGGGTTGGCTTTGATGCCGTGCTCCGAGACTATGAATCCCAAGAGCATGCCTCGGGGGACCCTGAACACACACTTCTCGGGATTGAGTTTGATGCCCTTCTCTCTAAGGCATTTGAAGGCTATCTTCAAGTCGTTGATGAGATCTTTGGCCTTTCTGGACTTGACCACGATGTCATCCACATAGGCCTCGACGGTTCGCCCAATGTGGTTGCCAAAGACCTAGGTCATGCACCGCTGGTACGTGGCCCCCGCGTTTCTGAGGCCAAAAGGCATAGTCACGTAGCAGTACATGCCGAATGGGGTGATGAAAGAAGTCGCAAGCTGGTCGGTCTCTTTCATCTTGATTTGATGGAAACTAGAATACGCATCAAGGAAAGACAGGGTCTCGCACCCCGTAGTGGAGTCAACGATCTGATCGATTTGTGGTAATGGGAAGGGGACTTTTAGGCAGGCTTTATTCAAACCGGTGTAGTCTACACACATCCTCCATTTCCCATTTTTCTTCCTAACTAAAACGGGGTTAGCCAACCACTCTGGGTGGGACACTTCCTTGATGAACTCGGCCGCCAAGAGTTTCTGCACCTCCTCGCCGATGGCCCTACGCTTTTCCTCATTGAATCGGCGCAGGCGTTGCTTCACCGGTCTAGAGCCGGTCCGGATGTCCAAGGCGTGCTCGGCGACCTCCCTCAGTATGCCTGGCATGTCCGAGGGACTCCATGCGAACATGTCAGCATTCGCACAGAGGAAGTCGACAAGCACGGCCTCCTATTTGATGTCGAGGGTGGCGCTGATCCTCAGAGCCCGGTCGTCGGGGCAGGCGGGGTCAACCAGGATGAGCTTGATGGCCTCCGCAGGCTCGAACGCCCCTGCACGACGCTTGGCGATGAGGGTCTCGACCTTCGCGAGAGCCTCGGCGTACTCGATGTACTCGACATCGCAGTCGTATGCATGTTCATACGTGGACTCAATCGTGATGATACCGCTGGGGCCTGGCATTTTGACCATGAGGTAGGTATAGTTGGGGACTACCATGAACTTGGCGTAGCACGGCCGTCCTAGGATGGCATGGTAGGTTCCCCTGAACCCGACCACCTCGAAGGTAAGGACCTCCTTGCGGTAGTTGGAGGGGGTGCCGAAGCAGACGGGAAGGTCGATGCGCCCGAGGGGTCACATGCGTTTCCCTGGCACGATGCCGTGGAAAGGTGCGGCGTCGCCTCGGAGCCTCGACCGGTCGATCTCCAAGAGCTCTAGGGTGTTGGCGTAGAGGATATTGAGGCCGCTGCCTCCGTCCATCAACACCTTGGTGAGTCGGGTGTTGCCGATGATCGGGTCGACAACAAGTGGGTACTGCCCGGGATTCAGAACATGGTTGGGGTGGTCATCTCGATCAAAGGTGATCACCTCCCAAGACCAGTCAAGGTACCGGGGAGTGGCCACCTTGACCGAGAAGACCTCTCGGCGTTCCCTCTTTTGCTGCCGCGCCATAAGGCACGCCGAGGGTCCGCCGAAGATCATGAAGGCATTGTGTACCTCGGGGAAACCGTCGTCCTTGTCATCGTCCTGGTCGCCGGTGCCCTTCTGCTTGGTGTCGTCGTTGGGGAGCCCGAGCTTAGCGTAGTAATGCCGCAGCATGGAGCAATCCTCGAGGGTGTGCTTTTACCGGGCCTTGGTGGTAAGGGCAGGGTTTCTTAAGCATGTTGTCGAAAGGTCTGGGGCCCTTGGGGCCTCGGGGATTCTTGCGTTCTGCGGCCGTGACCAGATCGGCCTCAAGGACGGCCTGCTTCCCCTAGCGATCCTTCTTCTTTCTTTTGGGGAGGCGGGGAACCGAGGCCTCGGGGGCCTCATCCCTTCGCTTCCCCTTGGCGTCGTTCTCGGGGAAGATGGCCCCTATAGCCTCTTCGCCCGAGGCGAAGTTGGTGGTGATGTCAAGGAGCGCGGCAGCCAAGCGCGGCACGTTCTGGCCTAATTCTCGAACCAAGTCTCGGTAGGTGGTGCCAGAGAGGAAAGCCTGGACGATCTCTGAATCGCCGACGCTAGGCAGCTCGGTGCATTGTTTAGAGAAGCGCCAGATGAAGTCTTAGAGAGACTCTTCTAGTTTCTGGCGACAGCTCTTAAGGTCCCAGGAGTTTCCAGGGCGCACGTATGTGCCCTAGAAATTCCCGATGAAGACCCTAACCAAATCGCGCCAGTTGTGGATCTGAGAGGGAGGAAGATGCTCGAGCCAGGCTCATGCTGAGTCTGATAAGAGTAAGGGGAGGTTGCAGATGATGAGCAGGTCATCATCCGCACCGCCTAGCTGACAAGCCAGGCGGTAATCGGCAAGCCAGAGCTCGGGGTTGGTCTCGCCGCTATACTTTGTGAGGTTGGCCGGCTGGCGAAACCGGGCTGGAAACTGAGCGTTGCGGATGGCTCTGCTAAAGACCCGAGGGCCAGGTGGTTCAGGAGAAGGACTGCGGTCTTCCTCACTGTCATAATAGCCACCCCGATGCGAATGGTAGCCTCGGGCGGGCCCCTCACTGTCGTGGCGTCGTCATCGGCCGACCTCCTCATGGTCACCCTACGCCTCGCGTCGGTTATCGAGGCGGTAGTGGACCGGGGGGACCCTATTGATTGCCGGCACCCGAGTGGGCTCGGGATGAACCGCGGCCTCCCTATTCTGTCGGTGTGGTGCTGAGGGGAGGTCCAAGGTAGCTCCGCGCCACCGAGAGGCGGAACTCTCTGCCTACTGCACCGTGGCGGTCTCAAGGAGATCCTAGAGCTCGCCGCGAACCCGTCGTCCTTTCGTGGTGGAGGGCTCGGGCATCGCACGCACTAGCATCGCCATAGCCGTGACATTCTGGCTAGCGCGATTGAAGATTGGGGGACGATCGTCCCCCTCGTCGTCATTAATGCGGTGGTACACGTCACGAGCCCGTCGCCGGGCTCCTCCGCCGTCACCGCGGCCTTGCTGCTCCTACTCGAGAGTGCTTTGGAGCTGTTGCAGAAGGAGTTGATCTTGCTCAACCTTGGCCTGAAGCTCATAGAGCTGTTCCAAGTCCGGGCGTCAAAATTGTCCGAGGGCAAGGTTCTCGTTCCGTGCTGCCGGTGGAACAATGCGTGAAGGCGTAGCATCGCCCGTTCCCTAATGAAGCAGAGTGTGGTTGTCTACCCCCTCATGTTCGTCGCCCGTGCTTGGCATCCTAAGTCCGACGTGGAAGCACTCACGAGTGGGATCGTAAGTACCTTCGTCGTCAGAATCGGAGTAGCCAAAGCAACAGTCACTTGCGGCCAAGAAGCGGCGCATGGTTTCGTGGTCATGGAGGTCGGAGAAATCTACTCTGGCCCATGCCTCATCCTCCTCCAAGGAGTCGGCGTGGGTGTGGGTCGCCGCGGTGGTGTCGAAGTTGAGAGCGAAGCGCTGGCGGCGCTCCGAGAGATCCGCGTGAGTGGAAGCGTAGGCGTAAGCATAAGAGGTGGCGGCATTTCTCAACCCAAAGGGGTATGGAGATAGTGCCATCGCCGGGCTCTGCTCCGCCGGAGTCGGTTCCTCAGAGAGTGGTGGAGCGGAGCTTGATGTCGGGGCGTCGCCGGGTGCCACCGGCGTTTTTCCCTTGTCCAGGCTCAGGCTAGATAGGTCCCCAACCAGGGACCTTGCGCCAACAGCTAGTTGTGGGATACCATTGGAGAGCGGCGAATCGCCCTGGGTTCGCGTGGCATTGGGGTGATTCTGCTCACATCGTTCCTGGCGAGCGCGGCGAGAGCGGCCGCCCGGGCACCACCTGCGCCTAGGCTGCCGGTGCGCGATGTCGTTGTCGACAGGCGGGGTTCGGGGTGTGAGGAGTACCATGTCATACTCGTGCCCTAGAGACATGAACTCTAGGTTCCTAAACCAGACCACCATGCCGAGACGTAGTGGTCGTACGGGGTCTGCCATCCGGAACTTGTTGGGATGACCAAACTGACACGCAGATTCCCCTACCTGGCGCGCCAACTATCGGTGTTTTGGACCAGGGGATCCTCAACCAACTAGTAAATTTGTACTGCATGTTCCCAATTCCAGATGGTGGTGCAAAGAGACACAAGGCTTATACTAGTTCAGGCAATTAGTGCCCTACGTCCAGTCTGAGAGATCGATCTTGTATTCCTTGCACTGAAGTGCTTGGAGTAGGGGGTTACAAGCTAGGTGAGAGAGGGAGCTAGTCCCAGGTCTCGGCAGGGAATGATGTGGGCTGCTTAAGACGTTGCTCTCAGGTGGCAGGGAAGTGTGCGTGTTACAGGGTGTTGTTCTTTGTGAGTCCTCGTTTTTTCCTCCTTAGAAATGGCCCAAGTCCTTTCCTTTTATAGTTTGAAGGGGGGACAAGGGTAGTACATGTGCTAACTATACAGCGTCGTGTGAACAGAGGCAGCGTGTCCGAGCCCTATAGCCTATTCCTATGGTGGTGTGGTTATCGGAGTGGTCCGTCCTTGGAGCGCTGGGGCGACGTGCTGGTCACATCCGATCCTGTGCATCATGGGAGCTCTAGGGCTGCCCCGGAGCAGGCGCGGCGGTCAGCGTGTGGGTCACTGTGGATTGACTGCGTGTGAGGCCGAGGCTCGGTTGGCGCTGAGGCTGAACCACGGTGGGGGGTCTCGATAGACGTGAATCCCGAGATAGCCGAGACACTGGCGTAGTGTGCCGAGGCCTGAAGGGGGCGGTCGATCTGGTACACTGGTTCGGAGACGATGATGACCTGGGCCAGATTTCCCATGCTGTGTTGTCTTCGGGGCGGGAGTTACGGGGCACAGTGTAGTGCGGGCGCTGATCGTGGGCACAGTGCCAGAATACAGTGGCCGGTAATCCCCGCCATGCCCTGTCTCAGCCGGTATGGCGCTGATGCGACTTCTTGTCCCGTCGGCCTCTCCATGGTGCCGAGCCATCGTCCGGCTGAGATTGTGGGAGTGGTTGACGCATTAATGGGACATGACATGCTGTCGAGAAGACCGGTCGAGGTGGGAGCGACGGGTTGTTGTCGAGCCAGCCTCAAGCGACACGGAGGATAGCAGTCTCATCTAAGGCTGTACGCAAGGGGCCTCGGGTGAGACGGAGATTGGGCTCCTTGTCGAGGCCTTCCGCGAGAGGCCTCGCGCAAGGCAAAGATTGCGTCAGGGTGCCGAGACCTCTCATGTGAGGCCTGAGGCGAGGTGGAGAGCCTGGTGGGCTCGGACGGGGCTGGTGATGAGCCCATGGCTTACCCTCTAGCTTTGTTGTTGATGGGATTTAAGTGACCCTTTTGGTGTACGCTTGGGGTACCCTGTTTTATGGTACCCAACACCTTGAGAAGTGCATCTTTTGCACGGATCGAGTTTCTTTTCTTGGCTATGTTGTAACTCCATAGGGAATTGAGGTGGACGAGATGAAAATTGAAGCCATAAAGAGCTGGCCAGTTCCCCAAACCGTCACATAGGTGAGGAGTTTTCTTGGTCTTGCAGGATTCTACCGCCACTTCATCAAAGATTTCAGCACCATTGCTGCCCCATTGCATGAGTTGACGAAGAAAGGAGTGGTGTTTCATTGGGGAGAGGCACAAGAGGAGTCCTTTGACACTTTGAAGGACAAGCTCACACACGCACCATTGCTGCAACTTCCAAATTTTGGT